>NC_022017.1:1517494-1538750 GCF_000317375.1 Microtus ochrogaster
GAGGGGGTCCTCCACTAGCAGTGCATCCCCACGAAGAGGGGGTCCTCCACTAGCAGTGCACCCCCACGAAGAGGGGGTCCTCCACTAGCAGTGCACCCCCACGAAGAGGGGGTCCTCCACTAGCAGTGCACCCCCACGAAGAGGGGGTTCTCCACTCCCTTCTCCACGCTGAGGTGAGGTGGGGGCCTAGCAGCTCTCCTTCATAGTCTAAACAGAAAACGTTCTCGCTCAGCATCAGACCCCTCAGGAAACTTGATCTCGGACTTGGCCAGCTCGGATGGGCTCCCAGGTCCTCCCTCCCCCCGCCCCTGGTCCATCATGCCTCTCGCCGGTTTGCAGGTCGCGTTTTCCGTAATAACCTTTAATGCGACTGGCCACGGCCCAAATGTTCGCGATGGAGCGCTGGGCCCCGCGCATCAGATGGACGATGAAGTGTTAATCATCCCCCAGGGAGCCGTCCTGCAGAAAGTCGTCATTAATTTCTCTGAATTACACCAATTCCGAGACATTCTTTATGGACAGACAGTGCGGGAGACAGTTATATGACAGGACTTGCTGCGCTAAGCAGATGTGGGAGAGATTGCGTCGCCCCATGAATACTAAACAATCGTTCCACACAAACCCCACTCTTTCCTGCATGGCAGGGAGTCGCCCGCCAGCCCCCCACCCGATGGGCACACCCTGCAGGTGCCTGGAGCTCAGGTAGAGGGTGGGACCCCTACTTCTCAGCTCCAGCCTGAGAGCCAGGCCTCAGCCTGAGACTGGCAGATAGCTCTGGGACCGTCCAGGGCACCCTTGTTTCCCTGGCACAGCCTTGGCTCCCCACATTCCTTCAGGCCTAGGATCACTAATGCGTGGTCTCTCTGCCTTAGACCATCCTCAGGCTCTCCGTGTCCTTGGGGCTCACTCGCCATCTTAGCTCCCCACTTCCTGTGCCTGCTCCTCATTACACCTGCATCTGCCCCACCTCCCAGAGACCACCTTCCATTCCCTACAACTCTGCACCTCCACAACCTGCGGCCTTTAATCCACTGCCTGTTACTTCTATGCCCCTCTCACTCCCGGTCCACCCTCAGAACCGAAGGTCCCAGGGCGAGGTCCAGTTCACACCTCCGCCTTCACCCCTCTCTCCTGCCCTGCTCCTGGGACAGCTATCAGTGACGGCTGGAGTGACACCAGAGGCCATGGCCTGGAATTGGGTTGTCAAGAGAGGCTCGCCAAAGTCTCCAGGCACTGTGGGCCCACCTGTGAGAAGCCCCACCCACCACGCAGGTCCTGCCCCCTCCTGGGAGCCACGGGAGCGCCCCGCCCACTAAGAGGCCTGTCCACGTCGGGGGCCCCGCCCACTGAGAGGCGTCCCACCCCTTTCCTAGGGACCCCTGTCCCCTTGGACTGCTGCCCCTTTGGCAGAATGGAGGCTGAGCCCACCCTTAGCTCCTCTCTCGGGTTTGGGCGGGCGGGAGGAAAGTACACCACCTCTGTGGCTTTTCTCCTCGCGGATAATTTATGTCTGAGAGCTGAGCAGATGGCGGGTAATTTAGCAATTACCGGGCGCGGGAACATGGTTCGTGCCGCCACATGGAAGGCAGGGCGCCTGCTGCAACCTTATCTCCAATTCTGCGGGTTTTCTCTAGTTTCCCTCCCCACTCTCCCCGCCCCACACACCTTGCTCAACTTCAGCGTTAAAGGAAGGGGGGTGGGGGTGGGAAGGGGTGCCTCCGGGCTTCAGGCATAAACTAATGTCTCAGCAAATAAGTAGAGCCTTCTGCTGGCTAGAAGTTCTTCCTTCTCATGTACCCTTTCTTGCTACTATAGTAATCGTGCTCATACTGTGGGCATGGGGTCGTGGGGAGGAAGGCTCTCTCCCACCCTTCTCCCTGCTCCCTACTTGAAGTTTTCTGTTGTATTCCCCCTGATGCCAGATTTTAAAAAGACTAACCAGGCGTGGCGGTACACGTGGAAGGCTCAAGCAGAAGACTCTGACTGGGCTGCATGGTAACCTGCTTGCCTAGCATGGACAAGGCTCTGGGTTTAAGCCGCAGAGATCTTGTAGAAGAGATTGCCTAACTGGAAAGTTATGCCAAGAGCCGAGGAGTCCACATGTGCGCAAGTGTAGAAGAGGCACGCAGCTGCCTGAAGGTGAGAGTACGTAGCGCATAGGCCCTTGGGCCGGAGTGTGAGGCAGGCCAGAATGGCTAGTGGAGAGACAGCTGTGAGCAGATAAGAATGAGGCTGGAGGGCTGGAGAGATGGCTCAGAGGTTAAGAGCATTGACTGTTCTTCCAGAGGACCTGAGTTGAATTCCCAGCAACCACATGGTGGCTCACACCATCTGTAGTGAGATCCAGCGCCCTCTTCTGGCTTGCAGGCATACATGGAGGCAGAATATTGTATACATAATAAGGATGAGGCTCGAAAGCCAGGGGATGCTGTTCCTCTACATCCTCCTGGGTATCTGGACGGAGATATGTCATGAAGACTTGAGCTACCTGCCTTAGCTGAGGGTAGACGCTTGTACCAATCATAAACCACCAGCCTATGACCAGCCTCTCTGCACCCAGTCCACTCCCACCCAACCCACACTCTGAGGTGGATGCTCCATTCCCTCAGCCCCCGGGACCACTGGGCTGTGAAGACATAGACCCTTGCTCTAGGATGCCCCCACATGGCCTCCTCATTCCTCTACACCACAGGGACACTAATTAATTAGAATGTGCAACCAGCCATGGGCCCAGATCTCGTTACTCACCACAGGGACCACTGTTAACACACCAGACCCCGGAGACACAGGCACACACCAATTACACAGCCAGCAGCTCAGCTAATCGTGGCTCCTGGTGATGCCGGGCTCACTGAGGACCCCCCCCACACACACACACCGGTGCTCTTTCTGTGCTGCCTTCTGGAACGAAAGCCGGGAAAAGTGTGAGAACTGTGCAGAAAGAGGAACCCTGCTTGGGAACAGGAGATGCTGGCAGAGACTGAGAAACCTCTTCCTGTTAGTGGCTTCAGGTTGAAATAGTCACTATAAAACTAGTAACTGCATCAAGAGTAGTACTTAGACTACAAAAGGACCGGCTCCCTTGCAAGGGGCTGCTAGGGTGGAGCTGGACTTGGGACATTAGGAAAGCAGGCATGAGAAGACGGCCGCTGGGCTGGACAGAAGCAGGACACTTGTAAGAACTCAGGTATCTGGTACCGTCCTGTCCCCAACTGCAGTTCAAGGGTATGGTGAGGAGGTGGCGGCTGCAGACACAGGCAGACGGCTCCCCTCCCACACACGTCCCATTGACTTTGCCACTCTGCTGTCAGTCCGCAGCTTCTCCGAGATTTAACATATTGACTCTACGAACTGCAGAAAATTGAATTTTCTTCATTACGACTGTCTCCCCACAAAAGCGCCTCATAAATTCCCTGTCTTTTTCAGGCTTCCTGCCCCCTCCCCACCCGGCATCTCTCCAGAGGATTCGCACATTTGAACATGCAGTGTGCATGGATGTAAGGGCAAAGTATGGCCCACGCCCCACACAGCAGCTGCAGAGGATGGGCCGGAGGCTGCCATGAGAAAGGAGAGTCGTTCTTCATAAGAGGGGTTGGTGGGGTCCCCACGTAGCAAATACAGTGGGTCTATGCCAGACCAGACCAGGGCCATGCTCCGGCCGATGGCCACCCATTTGTACCATGACAGTAATCTCATAGTTCCCATCCTGAGCATAGCTGCCTATCTACCCCAGTGTGAAGAGCCCTTCTGCACCCCTGCTGGGAGCATGCCCACCAGGGCAGGGTGTGCTTAGCCCCGTGTGCTCTGCACAGGCTCTGAAAGAGGAGAGACAAGAAGGCCCAGTGGGGAGTCACCACCCCACTTCTGGCCCCCTGCCTCACTCTGCAGCCCAGCAGCTGCTGCTCCTCCAAGGCTTGCAGTCCAGCAATGCAGCATTGCAACATCACACTGTTACCTACAATGTTCATGGGAACTTCACAATCAAGTTCTTAAAAAAAAAATCACAAAACATTTTCATAAAATTAACATTAAGTTTACAGTTCTGTGTTGGATTACGTTCATAGCTGCCGTTAGCCACAGGCAGCCATAGGATGGACACACCTGCTCGGGGCATAATGAGCCCTTCTCCACCCTAAGCTCCCAGTCACCGTCGCCTCCCACCCCTGCCCAGCTCTGCCTCATCAAACTGCGGCTTCTGCCCCAGGAACAGGACTGAGGGAGGGCAGGGCTGGCTCCTTTGGTCAGTGTGCCAGCCCAGCAGCTGAGGCCATAATAGATGGGCAGCAGGCCAGGCTGATGGCCAACTCCATGTGGCCTGTGCCCAGGGCCAGACTGGGGCGGGAAGTGGTGGGCTAGGTTCCCAGGCACTCCACCCTCCAAAATGCCACACAATCTGCGAGTAGAAGAAGAAGGAAAGAGGAATCTAGACTGTTACCCTCTGAACATGCCCCATGGCCCCATAGGCTCCCATGTTGAGCTCTTGGTTCACAAAGGAGAAAGTGGTAGAGACATGGGAGGGGCCTCGCTGAAGGAAGGGGAGCACTGGCAACATGCCTCATCCCCAGGGTCCTCCCAGTCCTCCCCCACACACTGCCATCATTGTGATGTTTTGCCCAAATCCCACAGGGCCAAATAGGCCTTTCCCCTTTTTATGTTACTTTCTCAAGCTTGTTGTTCAGAGCCATGCAAAAATAACCAACCCAGAAAGATGTGGGTGAGCACCTGCTGAGAGCAGACCATGCCAGCCTGGGCTTCAACCTGCCTGTAACCCCAGCACTTGGGAAACAGGGAACCCCAGGGGCCAGCTGGCTAGCTAGACTGAATGAGCTCCAGGTTAAAGTGAGAGACCCTGCCTCACATGGTGAAGAGCAGTCAGGGAACACTGGGGTCAGCATCTGGTCTCCACACACATGTACACACACATGTACACCACACACACATACACACAAAAAAATAAATTCAATAAATACAAATGAAAAATGTGGATGAATGTGTGATTCAGTTATCAGAGCTGCATCTTACTCCTGCATCTTGCTAAAAACAGGCTGAAGCCATTGCTATTTCTTGTTTGTTTGCAACAGGGTCGCTTGCTCAATAAGCTGGCCTTGAACTCATGGTCTTCCTACCTCTGGGATTACAGGGGAGCATCAGCACCACAACTAGCAATCTCGATTATTTGGGTGGAGGCTGTCCCCAAAGTGCTCACAGGAGAAGGCTGGATGCAAATTCCAGAAGGTGGGGACCACTAGTAGGTCCTTAGGCCCTGGGGTTCCTGCCTTTGGAAGGAATTAAGGTAGTTCTCATGAACTCAGGTCAGCCTAGGCAACCACGGACTGGATTATTCCACGGCTTCCTGTTTTTTTTTGTTTTTTTGTTTTTTTAAATATTTATTTATTTATTATGTATACAATATTCTGTCTGTGTGTATGTCTGCAGGCCAGAAGAGGGCGCCAGACCTCTTTACAGATGGTTGTGAGCCACCATGTGGTTGCTGGGAATTGAACTCAGGACCTTTGGAAGAGCAGGCAATGCTCTTAACCACTGAGCCATCTCTCCAGCCCCACGGCTTCCTGTTTTATGATATAACCTCTCCCTCCTCTGGCTCCCACTCAGGGCCATCTTGGATTTAGCATTAGATCTTTAAAAGGGGGACCCAAAGGGCTGCCCCCATCCTCTGCCTTCAGAACTGAGAACTCAGCTTCAGGTTAGATGAGGACAGAGATGGGAGAGCTGGTGTGAGGGGGAGCTCCAGCCTGTAGAGGGAGGGGAGGGAGAGCTGCAGACCAGAGCATCGCTTGGGATGTCACACCCTGCCCAGCCAGGAAAGGATGGGGTGGGCTAGCCTCTGGGCATGGCTGTGAAGGACATCAACATTAGGCTAACTGAACAGGAAAGAGTCACTGTGGTTGGTTAGTACCATTCTACGGGCTAAGGGCCCTGGTCTGAATAAAAAGGAGAAAGCTGTACTGGAATGTAGCTAAGTAGTCCAGTGTTTCCTTATCAGGCTCAATCTCCAGTAGTGGGGAGAGAGAGAGAGAGAGCGCTCAAGCATCCATATTGCTCTACTTCCTGACTTCAAATGCAGTGTCACCGGCAGCCTCCCAACACCTTACCTACCCCTCATGATAAGCATCCTCTAGGATTATAAACCAAAGGAAACTCTTTCTTCCTCAAGTTATTTCTGTGGGTGTATTTTATCAATGCCAGGAAGAATAATTAACGCTAGGACCAAAGAAGGAGGGCATTCATTTGAATCACCGTGCAGAGCTGGCCAAGCTGGACAGACCTGAATCTCAGCAGTCGGGAAGTATAGACAAAAAGAGCGGGAGTTCAAGGTCACCCTCAACTACACGCTGAGTTCAAGGCTAGCCTGAACTACAGGTGACCCTGTCTATAAATAAACCCCTACACAAACAACTGTCTGGAAGAGAAACTTTTTGTCTGTGTCTCCAGTGACTTGGAAGGCTGAGCTAGGAGTAGCTTGAGCCCAGAAGTTGGAGATCAAGCCTGGACATCATAGGAAGACCCTGTCTCATAACACTATGCCAATGCTTTTCTCTCCTCGAGAGTCTGTGGCTGGGAAGCATAGTGCCAGCAATATCTGAGAGGACCCTCTCTCTCTCTCTCTCTCTCTCTCTCTCTCTCTCTCCTTTCCTTTCTTTATTGTTTCTTTCTTCTTTCTTTTCAGTCTGAGACAGAGCCTCATTCTGTAGGCTCAGACTGCCTTCGAAGACTGCCAGGTCAGTCTTGAACATCCAGTATCTGTCTAGGAGCTTTAAAGACACGCAACTCCTCTCTTTGACTATCAGACAACTGGGACAATGATCCCAAGTCCCCAAGAAACTGGAATTTCCCCCAGGACTCTCCTTCTAGGAAAGGAAAAGCCTGGTGCCAGGCAGAAGGGCAGTTTTTCTCTCAGAAACAGATTTTGTTCAGTTCTGACCCACGGTCAAATCTCCTTGCAGAACAGACTGCAGCCAGACGGTGGTGACGGGTGGGCCCACTACTTGACTAGGATTTACTTATGGATAGCTTTTGCCCAGTATTTAAACTTGATATCAGTACCCCAAGATGGGGATTGGAATTACCAGATTATCTGTTTCTCTTCCCAATGGGACCACATTGAATGAATCTCCTTTCTCTGCTGTTCACTGTTGCTTGTTTCCCTTGCCTCTTAATTGGTTTATTGAGCACAGGTGGCCAAGCCCAGGCTCAGACACTAACAACTCTGATTCTAATCCTCCTGCCTCAGGCTTCCAGGAGCTGGCTCTTACTCTGTAGCCCAGGCTGGGCTTGAACTGGCAGCAATTCTCTTGAGTGCTGGAATTTCAGGTGTGCACTTAAACACCCAGTCCAGGTTACTCATGGTCTATTTCTTTTGTCTTTGTGGAACTCAGACTGTACCTGGCATAGAACCGGAACGAGAGGGCCCCTCTCATACAGCAGGCACTTGGATAAGAGGCCAGAACTAATTTCCATTCAACATATATCATGTTCATACATGCACTGAGCTGGATGAGGCAGGCACCAAAGTTAGGAATTTTACAAGGGACATAAAACTCCAGGCAAGGGCTAGGGTAGGGCTCATTTGTCTGTGCTTTGCCAAGCATGTGCAGTGCTCATCCGTCCTAGAACAGGAGGACTGGGGAGGTTTCACAACTCCCCTCCATAGCTTCTAGTGAGCCCACCAATATCACACCACCTTTTCCCTCTCCCTTTGTCAGGAGTTAATTAGACTGTATCCCAAGAAAATAAAAGCCCCCAGTACCCCAAGAAAATAAAAGCCCCCAGTCTTCTTTCCTTACTCAGTATTCTCTGTTCTTCGCAAACTCCATGTCCTAAGAACCTGCCCCCCCCATTCCTATTGCTGTGAAGAGACACCATGACCACAGCAACTTTTACAAAGGAAAACATTTAATGGGTAGCTTACATTTCAGATTAGTCCATTGTCAAGGTCATCACAGTGGACATGACAGGCAAGCAAGCAGACATGGAGCTGGGGAGGAAGCTGAGAACTCTACAACTTGTACAGGCAACAGGAAGTGAACTATCTCACTGGGCATGGTTTGAGCATATATGAGCCCTCAAAGCCCACCTCCATAGTGACACGCTTCCTCCAACAAGACCACACCTATTCCAACAAGGTCACATCTCCTAATAGTGCCACTCCTTTTGGGGACCATTTTCTTTCAAACCAGCACACCCTCTTTAAAAAAAAATCCAGTGCTGGCCATGGTAGCACACACAAGTAATCCCACCATTGAGAAGGCAGGAGGATCTCTGCAAGTTCAAGACTAGCCTGGTCCACATATCGAGTTACAGGACAGGCAGACTACATAGAGACACTGTTTCAATTTTTTTTTTCACTAAGTGAGATGGCTTAGTCTAGCTCAGTGAGTAAAGGTTGCCAAGCCTGACAACTGAATTCCACTCCTGAGAGAGAACTGATTCTTGAAAGTTGTCTTTTGACCTTCACATGTGCACCATGACCTACAGTAAATTTTAAAAAATAAATCAACTGAGCATGGTGGCGCACACCTTTCATCCCAGCACCCGGGAGGCAGAGGCAGGCGGATCTCTGAGTTCTAGGCCAGCATGGTCTACAGAGTGAGTTCCTGGACAGCCAGGGCTACATAGTAAGACTGTCTAAAAAAAACAAACAAAACAGTAACAAAAAATCATCAGTAACCAACTTCCAAAATGAGTGAGTCCCGACTTTTGATGAATTAAGAAAACATTTGCTACTACAAAAACATAGTTTCCAAAACTTTAGTCTTGTAACAAAATCAATGTCATGTCCCAATTAACTTGGCGCAGGGATACCATGAAGCAGGGAAACAGATTCCTCTGTCCTGAGACTGTACTACCTTCAACATGTGAGTTTCTCTTATTGCAATGCCAGGCAAGTGCTCCACCACCGAGCTACACCCACAGAGCCCTTTCCTTTCTTCATTTGGAGACAGCTTCACTAAGCTGCCCAGGCTGGACTTGACTCACTCTGAACTGGTGAGTCCTCCGCCTTGGTCTCCAAAAAGCTGGAAGTACAGGCCTGTCTAATATACAGATTCAAAGGTCATTAAGCTTAAGGTTATCTGTAGCAAATCTAGAAGCAAAGTCCATGAAAAATGCCCCTCAAAATGTTTTCCTTGGTTTTTGCTTTTAATGTTTAAAAATATTTTTATTTATTATTTATTTTGTGTATATGGGTATTTGTCTGCGTGTATGTCTGTGTACCACATTTGTGCCTGGCACACTTGGGAGCTAGAAGGGGACATCAGAACCCTTGGAACTGGAGTTGCAGACAGTTGTTAGCTACTATCTTGGTGCTGGAAATTGAACTCAGGTCGTCTGGAAGAGCAGTCAGTGCTCTTAACCAGTGAGGCATTTCCAGGGCCATGTTTTAATTATTTATTTCTTTGTTTGTTTAGTGTATGTGTGTGTGTGTGTGTGTGTGTGTGTGTGTGCGTGTGAATTCAGGTGGCATGAGTGCCACTGTTACACGTGGAGGCTGGAAGACGAATTTCAGTGTTTCTCTTGTTGTCTCTGCTGTGCCGGCTGGCTTGGGAGGGTCAGCGTTTCTCCCGTGTCCACCGTTAAGATACACAGTTAGGTGCCTGTCATCACATCAATGTCATTACATCACAGCCATGTCGTCACAGCCATGTCGTCACAGCCATGTCGTCACAGCCGTGCCATCACAGCCGTGTCATCACATCACGACATCACAGCCGTGTCATCACAGCCGTGCCATCACAGCCGTGTCATCACAGCCGTGTCATCACATCCACCTTTGTCAAATGGCTCCCAGGGACTGAGATCATATTGTTAGGCTGCCTCAACAGATGCTTTAACCTGATGAGCCATCTCGCCACCCCTGTGTGTTTTGTTTTGTTGAGACAGGGTCTCCTACAATGAAAATTGACTCCCAAACTGGGTGCATAGCTAAGGATGACCTTGAACACGCCATCTCCCGCCTCGGACTTCCAGGTTGATTCCAGCTATGTGCTACCCCAGTTTATGTAGTGCTGGGGATCAAACCCAATGCCTTGTGCGGTTTTTTGTTTTTGTTTTGTTTTGTGGTGTGTGTGTGTTAAGTTGAAACTAATGTGTTACTTTAAGTCCCTCTCTAAAATGACCATTTCCCAGGCCCATTTCTGAATCTTGGCTTTATCCTAGAGTAAGCTTTTTCTTCCTGTCCCAATCTTGGCAAACTATCCAAATCAAATATACCCTTCAGAGTCTATATTATTCTTTCAATGAAATACATGGAACATCCAGCATAGCCCCGACACATGCTTGTTGATCGATGTCACTTCCTGTTGCCCTGTGCCTTCCCTGAGCATGGAAGCTCAGTGGATATCCATCCTCTGACTGGTACCACTGCTCCTTACAACAACAGAGTCTGAAACCACAGCTGACTGCTGAAACTTGAACCCTGGATAACCCAGCGAGCTCCTCAGCTGTCTGTGCCTCACTCTTGTATGTAAAATGGGAATAATAATAGGGCCTACATTACATGGCTGTTTAAAAACACTGTAAGCGCCCCCAAATATAGAAGTTGTTATTATTTTTAGCTCTTCTTGAGGCTGAGTATTTTTATAGGCTTTAATTCTGATGGAAGACAAAAATGAACATTTGAGACTCGAGTCTTTGGACAGGCTTCATTCTCAGCTCCCCTCCAGCAGCTTGTGCTCATAAATCCTGACTAATGACACAGATATGTCGCCTTAATGTTTGTGCAGCCCAGTGACTTAATGTTTAAAGATGAAAGGCGCCCAAGGACAGCACCAAATACCCTATCCACTACAGAAAAACATTAGAAAGGAGAGATGCCAGAACCTACTGCAACAGATAATTAAATCAGGCAGCTAGGAAGAGGACAGCCATCCTTAGACTGGAACTATTTGTGTGTTTATTATTTGTGAGACAGGATCTCCCACGTAGCCCACAAACACATTGGAATATCCAGCATTGCTTTGCTTCTACCTCTTCAATTGCTGGGATTACAGGTGTGTCCACCACACCTCACTTAATCATTTAGAAAATACAGAGACGGGGAGAAGTTTGAACTCTTCAAGGGTTGGAGGTGACCCATAGAAGTGAGGAACACCCAAGTCCTTAAGTGACTTGGGGTGTGGGAACAGTGTGAATGTTTCACCTTTTCTAAATAAAAAAAAAAAAACCATAGCAACGACTTGTACACTTGTATTGTTACTCTAATTGACTTAAGCCAGTTAAAAGGCTTGGGCAAACAGGCTTCTCTAAGTAGCTTGTTTGTGAGCTGTGACAGGTCCCACACTATGCCAAGCTCCCTTTTCAACCACGTGCTTCATATTCCACAGCTCCCAGTCACCACCGCAGGCAATGCACCCTCTCCCGAGACCTAGAAGCCACACTAGGGTAAGCACGTGCAGGTGTGTGTTATCAGACTCCTTGGTACAGAAATCCTTACACTGGAACAAGATTAAGCTGTGAGACTTTTTACAAGATCTGTCAACCCTGAGGTCAGAGCAAGTTAAAAAATAAAAAAAATTAATAACAGTTACCACCACTGTGAGTTCCCCATCCCCAAGGTGATGAGCCAGGGTGTATAGCTCATAGCTAGGATCGAGCCTGGCAGAGTTCTACGGTTTCGTAGCCTTAACACTATACGGTTTCTTAAACAAGTTTCTTCTTTTGTAAGTGGATATAACACTACAATCTATCTAGTAAGTACCTTGCAAAGCGAACAAGAAGGCTGTGCTGGAAGTTTCTGTCCCGCTGAAAACAGCAGTACAGACGCTTTAAAGCCTTCAACCCTATACTAAGCACGGTACGAACCAGAAGCCACCACAAGATCAGCCCGCCCTTCCTGAGGAATCATGGGCCGTGAAGTCTTTTGGTAGCTACACCCTCCTGAACTGCCTCGGAAGTGAGAACTACATCTCCCAGGATGTTACGCTGAGTCTACCACCACCACCCCCGTCCCCGCCCTCTTCCCCGCCCATCGCGCGCAGCCTCCTGGGATTTGTGGTTCTGGAGGTACAGAACTGTATGGTGTCAAGTTACAGAAGAACCACACGCCCCAGAAGCTCTTGCGCCACTCTTCCCCTCCCCTCCTGAAGTCGGGTGCTGTTTTTGTTGTTGGTGAAAGGTGAGGGGAACAGCTGATCCGTCTGTGGGGTAAGAAACTTGGCCTAACTGAGGGTGGGCTTATGTGGGGGTGGTCAGTCCGCTTCTTAGCCTGCGAAAGGCTAATCAGAGAGAACTGTAGAAGAGGACGGTAGGAGAGTTTAGGTTTTAATACTTTACGCACTTAAGAAGCCAGCCCCACGTTTTGGGTGTTGTTGGTTTCAAGGGGGCCTTGAGGGTTAGCCCCCGCATGGTCCTCACTCTCTTGCGAGATCTTCTCTGTAAAGCTCTATCTACTTATAGAAGCTTGAAGGCACTGAAATATTCGCTTAATCTTTTCTAGGCAAGGTGTTGCCCTCACAGACCTTCCCTCTCTCACCCATATCCAAAGATCCAAAGCCCTTTACTGCGCTGAGGGGAAAACTTCCAACTTGTAGAATGCCAAAACACTTAGACCTACAGTGGGAAGTGACGCGCGCGCACACACACAGCTTTTGAACATCGGTAACTGACCACATACACTTTAAGTGTCCAGGACGTTCAGTCATGGAGATTGTTTGCAGATGTTACAGATTTTTTTGTGGGGAGGGAGGGGTTCGGGGGTTCTCGACGCGTTGAGCTTTGTAGACTAGACAGTTCACATTCACCCTACCCTCAGAAGAGCTGTGTTTGAAGAAAACAAGCTGGATGTAATGAGGGATTTTTCAGAGATAGAAATCAAAAAAAAAATTGACATTGAAACAGGTTTAGTCCAGCTCTTTTCAAGGAAGAAATTGTTCGCTTTTGCATTGCTGGCCCACCTTTCTCCCTCCATGGAGTGTCTAATTTCTTTTAAAGTTTCTCCCCACCGTCTCAGCCTGGAGTGGGTTTGTGATGTTTGGGGCGTGCATATGACTAGTGGACACACCAACTGCACCTGGCACAGGAAGCGGATCTGCAGGCTGGAGAGAAGAGGGCTGCCTCACAGCTCTCGATTAGGGAGTAGTTTATTTTTAAAGTTGACATAAAATGAATTTCATTATGACATTTTCAAGCATGTACATCATCTGTTCTTACTCATCTCTGAGTACTTTTGTTTTTTATTTCAGCATGTTTGTGTCATGTGTATGTGTGTAGACGCAGGTATGCAGAAGCCCCAGGACAACCTGGGGAAATCTGTTTGCTCTTACCCATGTAACTCCCAGCGAACTCAAGTTGTCGGGTTTGGTGACAGGCACCTGTCCCACCAAGCTCTCCCACCCTGTCCTATGCTCCTGATTCTTACCTCTCCTCGCCCACTCCATGGTTTCCAACTAACTCTCCTGGCTAACTTGGAACTTCCTTCCCACTCCATCCTACCTGTGTAGCCTTTGTCACCAACCCAAGTACGGCAGGATTTAGACGCTTAGAATTGAGGCTAAGAAGAGCCAGCAGGGAATAGGGAGGGGATACGAGAGCTTAGTTTACATCTAATCAAATCGCTGCGTTTCTAGTTCTGCTCTGGGCAAGATGTGGGGGGAGAAAAGAATGTTCCTTGTACGCTCACCCTTTTCTCAACATTGAATGTACATTTCCCCTTCTCGGGGCCCCTTATTTACCCAGTTTCCAACCTGTTCCCTGCCTAAGGGTGGAGCTTTCCTGGCTCCAGGCCCCCACATTCCATCTCCCCACACCCCCACCTTCCTGCTGAATATTTCACTCCACCCTTGAACTACCACCTCCAGAATTTTTGACTTCCTGGAATAGAATTTGAGGGACAGAACTTGTCTTTCCCCTTCTCCTGCTCTCTGGTTCTCAGAGGAAAGGCCAAGCGTGCTTTCTTCTGCTTCCGTGGAGTTGATCAGGACAGACAACTTAAGGGCGGGCGCGCTAGGGTCAGAGGGGCTATAATCAGGATGCTGGTCCCTGAACCATATTCTAGCTCTGAACTCCGTGTCATCAGAGGTTAGTTTTTGTTTTGGGGATCTTACCTGGGTAATCTAAGGTCAACAAGCTTAGGCACAGGTAGGGAAGACCTGCTCAGACTGGATTTTCAATTCCAAAGCCAGAAGGTCCAGGGAGTTGGGTGGAGAAACCAAGAGAATTTGGAATTCCCAAGGATATTGAAAAACGAATAGGAGGGACAACCGGGACAGAGACTTGGTCAGTGGGGCAGCGAGAAGGACTAGGAATCAAATAAGTGAGGGCCTGTCAGCCCAAAGGGACAACATGACAGGGTGGGAAGTAGACACGGGAGGTAAGACCTGTGCCTCAGAGATTAAGAGTGATACCTTAGGGGTGGAAACCAGGGGTGTCCTGTGTGGACAAGGACTGTGGATCGAGAGGAAAGCTGATGGAAAGACGTAAGTATGCCAACCCCTTTTTCCATAGGACAGCAGGCATCTTGACGGCAGGATGGAAGAGTCATCTCTGAGCCGGGCACCATCCCGGGGTGGAGTCAACTTCCTGAATGTGGCCCGGACCTACATCCCCAACACCAAGGTGGAATGTCACTACACTCTGCCTCCAGGCACCATGCCCAGCACCAGTGACTGGATTGGCATTTTCAAGGTATCCCCAGACCTTCTTCTGGCTGAGACTTTTGGGACATAGGTTGGTTAGAATGAGAGGTTGATAAGGAGAAGGGTGACACAGATGCCAGACAACATCTGTGTAAAGTTCATCTCCCCACCTCAGCCTTCTCATGCCTCGTAACATACTCCCCAACTTTACCTGAGTCTTAGCGTCCTCGGTACCTCTCGTCCAGTTACGCCAACCCTTCTGTCGCAAACAAGTGGTGACTGTCACCACACCTTTCTCTTTCAGGTGGAAGCGGCCTGCGTCCGGGATTACCACACATTTGTATGGTCTTCAGTGCCAGAAAGTACAACGGACGGGTCCCCCGTCCATGCCAGTGTCCAATTCCAAGGTATGAAGAAAAATGGGAAACAGATGGAAGTGGTACTTTGGGAGAAAGTGTTGGGCTAACAGGCATAAGAAGTACAGGGGATGAGGAAATGGGATGCAGGTAACTCCTCACTGCCGGGCCTGATGGTGTTCCGGTGTCATCCCAGCTGCCGAGGAGGCTGGGGCTGGAGAATACCATGAAACCAGGATATCAGTGCCAGCCTGGGCAACATACCAGACCCCATCTCAAAATAAATAAATAAATAAATAGGCCTTGTGAGACTGTTTAGCAAGTTATCACAGGATTAGCACCTAGCACTTAAAGAATCCCATAGAAGGGTGGCTTTAGAGGATGTTTACCCCAAACACTCCCAGTGTGGAACAAGGAAAAGTGTGATGTCAGAAAAGAGTGGCCTTAGCAGATTTAGACCCCAGCTCTCTGCGTTACAAGCTGTCTGTCACTGAGCAGCCCTGCCTGTAGGAACGATACAGGGATTTAAGGTGATCTGGAATGTTGGTAGGGAGCGTGGTACGTGCTGGCACTCATTGAGTGGCTGTTAGGGTCAGCTAACGAGGAGAAGGGAATGAGTTTGAGAAAGAAGGTGCTGGACACGGAGCAGGAGGAAGCCTGTGCCAAGGACCAGTCCCAAGGGAGTGGGCAGTAGGGTAAGGGGTGACACCTCTCCTCCCCTAATAAGAAAAGGGACCTGCTAGCCCTTGAGAGCCAGAGGTGATGCTGGGGTTCTGGGCCATTCTTCCTACAGCCAGCTACCTGCCCAAACCAGGAGCCCAGCTCTACCAGTTCCGATATGTGAACCGCCAGGGCCGGGTGTGTGGGCAGAGCCCCCCATTCCAGTTCCGAGAGCCAAGGCCCATGGATGAGCTGGTGACCCTGGAGGAGGCTGACGGGGGCTCTGACATCCTGTTGGTTGTCCCTAAGGCCACTGTGCTTCAGGTAAGAAAAGAATAACAGACTCATTCCTCAGCCAGGGATACCAAGGACAGCGTTATAAGGGCACCTTATGCTTCACTTTCCCGTCTCTGTCTCCTCAACTGAAGACTTCACTGAGAGTTACCAAAGGTCTGCTCTCCAGAAACTAAGCCTTCACATAGACACAGACACTACCATTATTGGCCAGTGTAACTCAGGCTTCCTAGAACTGAGCCAGCCTTTTCAAAGAGACACTGCCCTCTGAGTCCTACAGGAGATCCGCAGGCTGGAGGGAGGCTGAGAACCACCTCTAGCGTGGGTAAGGCAGGGCTCTGAGCTATCCCAGCTGGTACCAGAGGTGCTGACACATGGCTCTTTGGCAAGTCAGATGTGACTGCTCCAATCTGAGGTATAGTCACAGGTAGGATAACACACTACATTTTGAACACTTAGTATTTTAACATTTATTTATTCATGTGTATCTGTGTATGTGTGTGTATATATGTATATTTGTGGGTACATATGTACCATAACACATGTGAAGGTCAGAGATCAACTTATGGGAGTTATTTCCAGAGTTGGTAACAAGCACCTTTATCTAAGGAGACATCTTGCTGGCCCAGCCATGGTACTCTTAACCACCACCCTCAGTTACTTTTCCCAGCCCAGGTTTGTGTACATGCATGGATACAGAGACCAGAATGGAGTGTCCTAGAATACTCTGGAGCTGGAGTTCTGGGTGGTTATGAGCTATCTGATGTAGTTTCTGGGAACTAAATTCTGTTCTCTGGCATAACAAGCTGAGCTGTTCCTCTGGCCCTCGTATCTTACTAAGTGGATACTAGAAAATTTAAACTAAAAATGTGCCTTAAATATTTCCACTGGGTATAGAGACGATTGTTAAGAGCAAAGGGACAAGGCTGGGCAGTGGTGGCGCACGCCTTTAATCCCAGCACTTGGTAGGCAGAGGCAGGCGGATCTTTGTGAGTTCAAGGCCAGCCTGGTCTACAAGAGCTAGTTCCAGGACAGGCTCCAAAGTTACATAGAAACCCCTGTCTCGAAAAACCAAAAAAAGAAAAAGAAAAAAAAAGCAAAGGGACAGGGACGGGTATTGGGAAGAGAATCTGAGGGAAGGTGAGGGACAGGGACAGGTAGGGCGGCAGGAATTCTCCAAATGGGAGAGCAGTTGCTCAGAAGGTGGGAGTTAGTAGCTGCTCAGTGATGTAAAGAAAGCTCTGCTCTCTGGAGCAAGAGTCTGATGAGATACATGGACCAGCACAGTAGGAAGATGCTTCACCTGCTGCCGAAGTTCTGCCGGACACTGGCCTCACAGCTGACAAGCTCAGGGGTCTGACTACTAAAGAACTACGTTGGCGATTCACCCAAGTCTGTCTGACTCCATTGAGATAGGTGAATTAGAACCCCCTTGCCTCACAGACACCCCTTCTCCTCATGCTCTTGCAGAACCAGCTGGATGAGAGCCAACAGGAACGGAATGACCTGATGCAGCTGAAGCTGCAGTTGGAGGATCAGGTGACAGAGCTGAGGAGCCGAGTGCAGGAGCTGGAGAAGGCTCTCTCCACTGCCAGGCGGGAGCATTCAGAGCTCACAGAGCAATACAAGGTGCGGGTTGGGGCTGGTGGGGAATGGGGCCTAGACCCAGCCAGGCGGAGAAAGGAAAAATGTCAGAGAAGTAGGTTTAAGGGTAATGAGTGAGACTAAACTCTAACAGATAAGAGGTATGTTCCTAATTTGTAATAAGACTCGGTTCTTTGGACCCTGGCATTAGTCAGGTAACAGTTTCTCCATTCAGCCTTTTCAAGGAAGGTAGCAGGACAGAGGTGGGGGAATCTAATGTCTCACCCTCTGTCTTTCTTGCCTTAATTCCAGGCACTCTCTCGGTCCCATGGGGAGCTCACAGAAGAGAGGGACATCCTGAGCCAGCAGCAGGGAGAACATGTGGCCCGTATCCTGGAGTTGGAGGATGACATCCACACCATCAGTGACAAGGTGCTGATGAAGGAGGTGGAACTGGACAGGTACGGGCACCTTCCTGAGGCCTCACTCTATCCCTGTTCTTCAACCCTTCACGATCTCATGCAGGGAATTCTAGTTAGGAGGGGTTTCTTTCTGCCAGTCCTTTATCTGTCTCTCCTAACGCTATTCTGTGTTTCTCATCGTCAGAAAGATCAGTTGTATTTATTGTATGGAGAAGCTGAGCAGAATTAGAGATGGGATATTTACAAGAAGAGATTGCATAGGAATGCACAATAAAAATATTGATTTCAGCCTTTGCTGCAGGGCGATGCAGGTCCAAAGTTCCATCTTCCAGGGCAACTCAAGCGTCACTTGAGTCTAGCCTGGGAAACAGAGCAAGTCTTCATAATGTAGTCATATAAATACGTATGTATGTATATGTGTTATATATAACCAAATCACATATTTAAAGCACAGGAGAATTAGATTCCATCCTTGTTATTGGAAATGGTCGAAGTCACAGCTCAGTGGTAAAAACACCTCTGAGTGTGTGCAAGACCCTAACTTCCAGCACTATAAAAAAGAGAGAGAAATGTTTAAGTTCGTGACCCTGGAGTATGACAAAAGATATAAATCACAGAATCTTTTCATTGGTCTGTTTGTTTTTTGAAACAATCTCACTGTGTGGCTCTGGCTGTCCTGGAACTCACTGTGTAGACCAGACTGGCCTCAGACTCAGAGATCAGAGATCTGCCTGCCTCTGCCTCCTAAATGTTAATACTAAAACCGTGGACCACCCTGCCTAAGTTACAGAATCTTAACACCGAGAATGACATAGGTGCTCTCAGGGCAGCCTCTTTCGGTATCCAACAGCTGTCACTTCTGTGTCTATTTATAGAACCAAGCTCTACTCACTGGAGAGGCAGAGGCAGGAAGATCACCAGTTAGACCTTCCTGAGCTGCATAGTGAGTTATAGACCAGCCTGAGCTACATACTGAGTTACAGACCAGCCTGAGCTAATGAGTTATAGATCAGCCCGAGGTACGTAATGGGTTACAAACCAGCCTGGGCTATACAGTAATTTGTAGACCAGCCAGGGCTATGTAACAGATAAGTTCCTGAAAAAAAAGAAGAAGAAGAAAAAAAAACCCACAGACCACAGTTATCACAGTTACATCCAATAACTAGCATAAATACTGACCAACATCCATGCCTGTCTTTCAGATTCTTTACTATGTCCAACACTCCAAATCTTTTGTTTTTTTGAGGCAGGGTTTTGCTGTAGCTTTGGAGCCTATCCTGTAACTAGCTCTTGTAGACCAGGCTGGCCTTGAACTCACAGAGATCCACCTGCCTCTGCTTCCTGAGTGCTGGGATCAAAGGCGTATGCCACCACTGTCTGGCCGCTCCAATTCTTTTGTTTATATCAAAGAGTATCATCAAGTCACTTTGATTCACCTCAGCATTGTTGGTTTTTTAACAACCGCTGTAATCTTTGTGAAGGAAAGAGCAGCTCTGCCCAAGTCTCAGGCCGTCAGGAAAGCATCTGAGAGGTTGCTTCATAACATACTCCCCTTACCCTTGTCAGTACAATATGTCTGTGTTGGCAGAGACACCTGGACCAGGAGTCCACAGATTATGCCTCACACCACCTGTTCTTACATGATTTGGAGGCTGATGATGAAATAAAAGAAGCATAATATTTTATGGTAATGGAAATGATATGATATGTCAATGTTCATTAAGTAAGGTTTTATTGGGCCATGCACATCTTTGTACACACTGTCTGTGGCCTCTCCCAAATCTGCGCTGTCTGATCTATGACAAGTTTAGAATCAATAGTGATTGTCTGTTGTCTTTGAAAGCCTAGATTTTCAACTCTTAATTGAGTGGAAACAGAGCCATTGCTAGAACATCCTGTACAGTGGTCTATAGAGGAAGTTGGGCGGTGGTGCACACCTTAATCCCAGTGCTCCTGAGGCAGAGGCAAGTGGAGCTCTATGAGTTCAAAGCCAGCCTGGTCTACATAGTGAGTTGCAGGGCATCCAGGATTGTTACACAGCGAAACCCTGTCTCAAAAACCAAAAATAAAAAA
Organism: Microtus ochrogaster; assembly: GCF_000317375.1. Taxonomy (NCBI): domain Eukaryota; kingdom Metazoa; phylum Chordata; class Mammalia; order Rodentia; family Cricetidae; genus Microtus; species Microtus ochrogaster. The sequence continues at coordinate 1,537,475 of NC_022017.1, forward strand.
GGAAAGAAAAGCAGTTTATAACTATGCTCTAGAAAATTGCAGGTCAGAGGTGAGGTATTTCAGCCCAGCACTGTTGCCTCATATTGACAGGGTTAGAGACTCAGTGAAGGCCCTGACTCGGGAACAAGAGCAGCTCCTGGGGCAGCTGAAGGAATCCCAGGCAGACAAGGAACAGAGCAAGGTAAGAGATTCCAAGTGGGTTTACTTTCCTTCTTAGTCTTTCAGCTAGTGTTCATTGATTCCCTTCTAAAAGCTGGGCACCCCTGAGGGTGAAAATGTAAAGGAGACCCTGCGTATTCTTGCCTCCATGGTGCAATGCCTGCCCAAATCACAGTGTCACAATAAAAACCTAATCTAGTGCCACAGGGTTCCAGAGAGGTAGATGAGAACACATCTCACTGGGCTTGAGAAGCAGCTGTCAAGTGCATACTTACAGTGATGGAACCAGAGGATCCCTGCGACTTGGTGGCCAGCCAGTCTAGCCAGCTGGCAAGTAGAGAACATTTGAGGAAGACACCCAAGGTCAAGACCTACCTCTGGTCTGCGCGGATGCAGGCATGCACACACACAAATGCAAAAGCTATCAAAGCGGGGATGTAAAGGCCAGGCACGATGATGTGCTTTTGTGGTCTAGCACTCAGAAGGCTGAGGCAGAAGGGTTTTGAGTTCAAGGTCAGCCTAGGCTGAGACTATCTAGGTAGTCCAGAAAGAATGAAGGAATTTAAGCTTTGAGCACCTTGAGTCACAGACAAGCAGATGGTAGATGATGGCAGTTTTTAAACTGTCAACCTTATAGTCCCAGTTTACTCTTCAGTTTGATAGAAAATACAAAGGGAATTTTATTCTGAGGATTACATAAAAATTAAGTAACCTAAAAGCACACACCAATGGAGCAGTGTTCTCCAGTGTGTTAACTTATGTTTTGATGTGCTTCCAAAAACAGTTTTTAATAATTTAGAACAAGGTTAGAGCAGAGACCGTAGTTCAGTGTTGAGCAAGGCAAAAAAAATATGATGAATTAAAATATTTACAGAACCTTCAGTGGCTTTCTCAGAACCCTGGGCTTCTCTAGAAAACTGCTCACACATGAAAAATGGAATTTGAGCAGAGTGTGATGGTACTGTAATTCCAGCACTGGGGAAACTGAGGCAGGAAGATTGCCGTAAGCTTGAAGTAGCCTTGGCTACATAGCAAGACCTTGTCTTCAAAATATAAAATAATACAAATAAAAAAAAGTGAACAAAGAAAGATGAAAGAGACAGCCTAAGGGAATGTG
>NC_022017.1:1540025-1552148 GCF_000317375.1 Microtus ochrogaster
CTGGAGGATCTATAGTTGAACCTTTTTCACCTCAGTGAAAAGTGCCTAAAGAATTGTACTGAGAAGCGCTGATCACCTGCTAGAAAATAACTAGTTACAACACTATCAAGTCATCCCATAGGAACAGCCACGCCTGAGCTAATGTGGTTATGGCCATAATAAACAAGAGAAGATAGTTGTGGCCAGGATGGAGAGTGGAAAAATCTATCACTTTCTCCTGTGAACTACTAGGGAGAGAAGAGAAGCAAGCATAGCACCCAAATGTTTGGCTAGGTGAATTAAGAAGTGCTCAGTACAGCAGACAGAAATGACAGTGGTCCCAGGACCTGTAATATCAGCACGCAGGTGACAAGCAGGAGGAGGATTGTGCATTAGTGGCCAGTCGCAGGACCGTAGTGCAGGAAGAGGGACTCAGGGAAGGAGAAGGTCTGTCATGAGAGGTGCAATATTCTGTCCTGATTTAAAGAAGAGTAAACAAGCACAGTGGGATGCGGGATGCTGCTGCCTAAGACCCCAGGCTGTGATGCTCTGGACACTTCATTCGGGAGCTAAAGCTAGATGCTCAAGATTGAGACCCTTTGAGCTGAGGGCCCAAGAAGAGCTGGCAAGAGCTGACTGCTTCTACTTGTACTAAATCTAAAAAATGGACCCCACCTTCTCTCATCACCTGGGCAGGAAGGCAACCTGCCCCTGGTGCGCCCACACTCCTCCCCTGGTCCTTACCTGCCTCCACTTCCATCAGGTCGAGTTCCAGATGGTCCGAGAGGAGAACTGCCGCTTAACTGTAGAGCTGCAGGAGGCCAAGGGCCGGCGGGAAGAGCAGGGTGCTCAGGTGCAGCAGCTCAAGGAGAAGGTGGCCCACTTGAAGGGCACCCTGGCTCAAGCCCAGCAGAAAGTGGTGAGTGAAGCTCTGTAGGTGATAGGAAGAGTGAGAGATCCAAAGTGGTCTAGACACGTTTGGGTGTCCAGAGAGAAGAGGCAGAGACAGCTAAGGTAAACAACGCCGTCCTGGGTGCCGATGAGGGGGCCCCATCCCACAAGTGGTTCACAAGAAGGATCAGATGAGGGGCCCCATCCCACAAGTGGTTCACAAGAAGGATCAGATGAGGGGGCCCCGTCTCACAAGTGGTTCACAAGAAGGATCTGATGAGGGGGCCCCGTCTCACAAGTGGTTCACAAGAAGGATCTGATCTCTGTCCTTTTTCTCTGGAGGCCGAGCTGGAACCCCTGAAAGAGCAACTTCGAGGGGTCCAGGAACTTGCAGCCTCAAGCCAACAGAAAGCTGCCCTTCTTGGGGAGGAGTTGGCCAGCGCAGCAGGAGCCAGGGACCGCACCATAGCTGAGCTGCACCGCAGTCGACTGGAAGTGGCTGAAGTCAGTGGCCGACTGGCTGAGCTCAGCCTGCACATGAAGGAGGAAAAGTGCCAGTGGAGCAAGGAGCGGACAGGGCTGCTGCAGAATATGGAGGTAGAGGGAACTCTGACCTGTAGTCAGGTGCTCTGGGAGGAGGGGAGAGGAGCGGAAACCCTTGGAGTACATGAGGGGAGGTACTCTTGATTTCCAGGCATGAACCAGCCCTAACAAGGAATCCCAGTCCTGATCACCAAAATACCTTTCCTAGTGACCATCCTTGGTGTAGGAACACTTACTGTCATGGGCACCGGGCCCTGCCCACTCCTGTAACACAGAGCCTCCTGCTTCAGTGAGGAGCAGAAGTAAGGAGCTTGCTCAGACACAGCTTAGCCCCCAGACACGGGACCCAGCAAGGACAATGCTATTTCCTGACATCTCTTGCCACTTCACCCCCTCCCTCCCATTGTCCTTTGTACCATCTCTAGGCTGAGAAGGACAAGGTCCTGAAGCTGAGCGCAGAGATCCTCCGGCTGGAGAAGACCGTACAGGAGGAGAGGAGCCAGAACCACGTATTCAAGACTGAACTGGCCCGAGAAAAGGATTCTAGCCTGGTGAGGTGCCCTGCCAGCTTGGAGTCAGTCCCCTGTCCTGACGGATTAGTGCCCCTTTCATGGTCTCTCGACGGTCTCTTGGCTCTGAAGTACTGTAATGACTTGCAACCCTCAGGGTTTGAGTGAATGCATTCCCTTTCTGCTCACAGAGTGCACTTCTGGTCCTGGAGGGATAACACAGGAGAGTTATGGGGTGACTTATGGAAATACCAAAGCCTCTTCACCCAGCCTAAGACAGTTACCTGGGGCCACATTTGGGAGGTAGAGTCTAGGACTTTAGCCTGAGCCCTGGGAACCAAGACAGGGGCCCTGTGGAAGAAGTGCTTTGTGTGTGGAACAAGAGAGAACCTAGTTGAAGTTTTGGACCAGTTTCTTGGTGGCACATTGCAGGCTCCAGGCTCCATGACCCTTTTCCCTCAGGTGCAGCTGTCAGAGAGTAAGCGAGAGCTGACAGAGCTGCGCTCAGCCCTCCGTGTGCTCCAAAAGGAAAAGGAGCAGCTGCAGGCAGAGAAACAGGTAAGACTCGTGTGCAGTTCAAGCCCTGGATGCCAGAGCCAAGGGCTAGGGGACTCAAACTTCTGTATCATCTTGGTAATCTCTTGGCTCAGAAGCCGGAATCTCTTTGAGGATGCAAAGGCTGAAAAGGGGGCACCGACTCCTCTTTGGAGCTAACTTTGTGCAGGGGAAGAACACCAGAAGGGATCGGGTTGCAGGGTAGAGGAGAGCTCCCAATTAAGGGGATCTGCCTTGTGCAGCTCCACCCCATGGTGGAAGCATCTACGATGTCATCTGGAGCGTGGAAAGCTCGGGAGGCCGCAGCGTTGGCCCCTGCAGGCTTCAGCAGCTGCCTGTTTGCTGCCCACCGCAGGAGTTGCTGGAGTACATGAGGAAGCTGGAGGCGCGGCTGGAGAAGGTGGCAGATGAGAAGTGGGATGAAGATGCTGCCACAGAGGATGAGGAGACCACCGCTGGGCTGAGTCTGTCCCCAATCTGTGACACCTCTTCCCCTTGCCCCCTCTTTGAGGAAGTGGCCTAGCCTTCCCTCCCCTTAACCAGGGCCCTCTGCAGTTGAACTGTCTGTCCCTCCTCAGATTCCTGTGGCTGACCTTTCTTCTCTGTCTGCTTTCCTTCCCATAGATGGCCCTGCAGCCCTGTCAGACTCAGAGGATGAGTCCCCAGAGGACATGAGGCTCCCTTCCTATGGCTTGTGTGAGCGTGGAAGCCCAGGCTCCTCTCCCCTTGTTGTCATCAACCAGCCAGCACCCATTGCTCCCCACCTCTCAGGGCCAGGGGAGGACAGCAGCTCTGACTCAGTGAGTAGTGAGAGCCCACAGGCACTGTAGTAAGCAGGCAGGAGAGTCCCACGTGAGCCAGGGCAGAAAGCCTGCACCACACAGCATTCTTACTCTGGGCTGGGGACTGGAGGAGCCAGGCTTGGCCTCTCTTCAACACTACTAACAGGACTAGGCTTGGTGGTTCAGGCCTTCAGACCCAGCACTTGGAGAGAGTTCAAGGTCAGCCTGGGCTGCTTAACTCTAGGCCAGCCAAGATCACAGATGTAGTGAAATCTTCTCTTTAAAAAAAAAAAAAAAGACTACTAACAGAATCACCCATAACCCAGGCCCGCTCAATAACCTCAGTGCTTCCAGCCCCAGCCCTGCCTCAGTCTTCCTTCTACCCTCTGTCCAGCACCAGCCTTGGCTTCTCTGCCCTTACCCACCCTGGAGTGTCACTTTCCTGCCCCAGAGCACCACCCAAATCCAGTGCTGTCTCTCTGGTTCCAGGAGGCTGAAGATGAGAAGTCAGTCCTAATGGCGGCTGTGCAGAGTGGGGGTGAGGAGGCCAGTCTCCTGCTTCCCGAACTCAGCAGTGCCTTCTGTGACATGGCCAGGTGAGGGAAGGAGGTCAGGTGCGAGCAGTCATTAGGCTCTGGCCCCAAATTCCCCTTCTTGGCTCAGCCAAGAAGAGCCGGTACCGTTGTGGCTGACAGGAATGTCAGCACCCAGCACCGCCACCAGAACCAGGGGTTCTCACGGTCTCTCTCCCCGCCTCTTGCCTGGCTTCTGTGTGTGTCATCATCTTCTGTGAAGCCCAAATTACCCTGCTTCCCCTCTCTCCTGCTCCTATCCCCTCCCCAACCACCAGGTAGGTACCTAGGTCTTCAGGAAGAAAGAGCGTGACCAAAGCTGGAGACCATGAAGACCACCATCCAGCATCTGTCTGACAGTGCCTGAGATGTTCCTCATCTCTGACTTCCTGGGAGACTGGGAGGGGACCTGGGATGGGGGTGTCCTCAGGTGTCAGGTCCTAGTGAGGCAGGCAGAGCCTTAGGGAAAAGAGCATTATCACCTGCTTGGGGCAGAAAGGACCTGTGCTGTCATCGCTCTCTCTGCTGAGCAGGAAGATGAAGAACAGTGTCAGACTCATTTTCAGCCTCATTAGGCAGCAGACGGAGATGGAGGGAGGAGAGCAGGAGGGTGGGGGATGGGTTCTGTACCGCAGACACCGGCAGGGGCTCATGGAGAGAGGACATGGCCATCTAAAGAACTAAGGCCTCCAGTATCGTGGGCAGAAAAATGCCGTAGGAGAGGCTTGAGCAGAAAGTAACCAGGATGGCACATTGGGAACAAGAAACACATGGGTTTTGTTCCCTGAGGTCTCCAGGTCAAGAAGGCAACAGAAGTTGGACATGGTACCTGCCTGGAGTCTCAGCCCTTGGGAGGAAAGGGAGGGGAATGAGGAGCTCAGGGGTCACCCTCTGCTTCATGGCAAGCTTGAGCCTAATATTAAAGATAACAGTGAAGGCACTGGAACACCCTGACCCTCTCAATTTTCCTCATCTCTCTCCAGTGGCTTTGCAGTGGGTTCCCTGTCGGAGGTCGGCACTGGGGTGTCAGCCACCCCTCCCTGGAAGGAATGTCCTGTCTGTAAGGAGCGCTTCCCTCCTGAGAGTGGCAAGCACGCCCTGGAGGACCACATGGACGGACATTTCTTTCTCAGCACCCAGGACCCCTTCACCTTTGAGTGATTTCACCCCTCCCTAGTATGTAGACACAAACTCACACACAAATCTGAGCTTGTGCCCATTTTCCATCACTCTGGGCTCTGTAATATTCTGTTCCTACAAACCATGCCTGCGTCCTGCTTCTGTCCCAGGCTTTATAACTCCATCTTCTATCCTGACTCCTCTGTCCCAGGCAGGGATCTGTCTTGGGAGCAGTGGCTGAGTTTACTCTCTGAAAACAGTTTAGAGGAACCAAGATGAAGGGGTTTCCCCTGTGGGAACAGAATTATTCATTGCTAGCTCAAGTACACAGCTACACACACACACACACACACACACACACTTCTGATGCCCGAAAGCCAGCTCCTGGGCACCCCACCCTCTCTAATTCAGAGTTTGTTTGTTTACTCGAGTTTTTTCTGGGGCCTGCACGGAAGCAGCAGCATGAGCTCATGGGGTCTTTTCAGTTCTTGGCTTCACTGGTTCTCTCTGTTCCCCACCGCTTTACACACCTGTCCAGCCTCTCCCATAGCTACAGGTCATAAGTTTGGAAGTTTCTTTTGTATTTTTAAGGATTCCTGTACCTTCTCATACCACCCCATATCCAAGTCCTCAGATGGAAATGTATTTGTGCCTTTTGTGAGGGATGGGGTGGGGACAAAGGATCCCAGGTGCCCCCATTTCCCAGCCCTCTCCAGGCCCCCCACAGCAATAAGAACCCCTCTCCCTTAAACTGCCCTCCTTATCTGTAACTTGGACAAATATATTTATATGATACGTGTTACTGCTGTCATACAGTGTGTTCTTGTCAAGAGGCATCACTACGAAAAGAGGGCCTCAAGCTCCTAGACACTGGTGGGAGGAAGGGAAATGATAGGTACATCAGTGGGTCTGGCCTGCAGTATATTTTTAACGTTGATAATGAGATGGGAAGGGACATGCGGGAGGAGGCCAGGTTTCTGCTGCTCATGCCTGCACCCTCTGTGGTCACCTTTGTTACACCCTGGGCCGATAGGTATACACCTTCGAGTTCTGTCTAGTGAGATCTGCCGTAAGCTGCAAAGTGTCAAGATTTTAGCATCCCTACCCCCCTGGGATGCATCTTCACATACCCCATGCACTCTTCATCTACCCCAACCAACATCCACGGAACCATAAAACATACATCAAGGCTCTGTGTGCCCTGCCAGACACCTACAGCTCCCTTGCTCTGTCCCCAAAGCACTCAGCCCCTTCCATTCCCTTCAGGTTCACTCATTGGCCACCCCCACAATCCCTGCCCTCACCCACCCTCTTCCTGCAGCACCTGGATGACATCTTACATCCTTCCTTCTTTCCTCACGTCTCTGTCTCCTAGCAACCCCATCTCATTCCCTGAATCCTTTCCAAGGAAATTGGAGATAATGGATCTCTCTCTTCTCTCCATCTCAACCTCTCTTTATTGATCCTCCTTTAATGAAAGTTAATTATAACAATGATTTAATTAATAGAACCCCTCTCTTCCTTTATTGCTTCCCGTATTAAGACTATTAATAAATACGAGCTGGGCTGACAGAAGCATCCATCACCCGCCCGGGATTCCCCCATCCCTCCTTTTCCCCTCCCCTCCCTCCCTTGGCCTATAAACTTGCCGGGGTAGTGGGGGTTAATCAGAGAGGAATTATGAGCCAACATCCCCAGCAGGAGGTGCGTTTAATGAAATCACTTGTGATTTATGTCTGGGGGAGGTAGGGAGGGAAGAATCTGGGACCTACACATGCTGGCTTCCAAGAGGTTGGTCCCCTAGAGCAAAAGGAGAAGGGAGACAGAAATCAGATCCAGACCCAGGCCGCCTGCTCCCTGCTAACCCTCCACCATACACAAAAGCCACACGGCTAACCAAACCAAGCCACTGACGCATAACTGTCTCGCTAGAAGCAGTTGTGAGGGTCACACTGTGGGCTTTGTTCCTCCTCTCCCTCGCATGAACCCTCCTCACCCCCTTCCTGCCCCTTCAGCTCTGTCCTGCCTCACCCACAGCTTCCTGCTCCACACTTCCTCCTCTATGAAGTAACCCCCTCCAATGTGGACACCAAGCACTTGCAGCCGCTCCTTCCTTTGAACCCCATGTGTCTCTTCCTGTGTGGTGTGTGTGTTTGCACTGGGACTTCCACAGGTGTTCACACTTGCTCCTCTTCCTCACACTTACCCTCCCTGTGCAAGCATCCCTTTGGAGTCCTGCTCCTACACATTGTGGTGATTGGCAACTCACCCTCTCAACACCTCCATTCTGAAATGGAGGGATGAGTCCTTATCTTCCTGCTTCCCAGCTTCTGTGTAGATGCTGAGAGCTGAAGGCCCTGGAGTGAGGAGAAGCCAGGTAAAGGGGCAGCAGAGAGGGGACTCCTGTCAGTATCTGTCATCGGGAATGAATCCAAATGGCAGGATTTGCCTAGCTTTCGGATTTCCCAGGAACCGTGGTGGCTGCCCCATCTACAGGAACTTGAAGTGTGAATGGCTTAGTGTGCCAGGGCAGGGTCTTCATTAGCTCGTCCCACTGTACTCTTCCGCCTCATCCTGCCTAAGGAAACTTGTGCTACAGGAGAACAGAACCGTTTCACAGGAATATGCAGTTTTTAAATGACTCTGAGCAGCTGCATTTCTGTCCACCGAAAGGATACTTCAAAGCCTGCTTGACTTCTCAGTATTGTCTCTGAAAAAAGCATAGAACACATACGGCATGCTTGCAAGCCACACTGTCAGCTGGGCATGCCTGAAATCTCAGGAACTGAGAATTGGATAACTTCAGATTTTCATGAAATCCTGTTTCAAAGCAACACAGGCTGGGTAGGTGTGATGTCTCAGACTTGTAATCCTAGCACTCAGGAGGCTAAGTCAGAAGGATCTTTGCGAGGTCCAAGGCAGAATAACTGCAGAATGAGACCTGTCCAAAAAAGAAAAGTCAGGCAGTAGTGGTACATATCTTTAATCCAAGGAATCTGGAGGCAGAGACAAGCAGATTTCTGAGTTTGAGGCCAGCCAAGTCTATAGAGAAACCCTGTCTTGAAAACAACAACAACAACAACAATAATAATAATTAGAAGAAGGAGGAGAAGAAGCAGTGCAGGCCTTACCTAGGATGTACACACCCCAGTCACATCCCCAGCACTGCAAACAAACAAAAGCCCATTCGTTATCGTGTGTACAACGTTTTCATCCTTTTGCAAGCAACATGAAGGTAGGCTCTGAGGTTATATGTCCCTGTGTCTCCTAAGTCTAATATAGGAACTGGCAGAGATGATGATTCCTTAAAAATGTTTTTCATTTCACTTCATATACATAAAATAATATATAAAGAATAGAATGAGCAACCTGAAATCACCAACCAGTTTTTTTTTCTTTTTTTTTTTTTTTTTTTGGTTTTTTGAGACAGGGTTTCTCTGTGGTTTTGGAGTCTGTCCTGGAACTAGCTCTGTAGACCAGCTGGTCTCGAACTCACAGAGATCCGCCTGCCTCTGCCTCCCAAGTGCTGGGATTAAAGGCGTGCGCCACCACCGCCCTGCTTTCTTTTTTCTTTTCTGGATTTTTTTTTTTTTGAGACAGGGTTTCTCTGTGTATCCTTGGCTGTACTGAAACTTGTTCTATAGACCAGAATGACCTCAAACTCAGAGATCCTTTCCCTCTGTCTCCCAAGTGCTCTGATGAAAGATACAGGGCACCACATCTGGCTAGTCTTCCTCCTCTCCCTCCCTCCTTCCCTTTCTTCCTCCTTTCCCCCCCCCTTAAAAATGTGTATGGCATATTTGTCTGTGAGTATGCATGCTCGGTACCTGAAGAGGCCAGAAGAGAACATCAGATCCCCTAAAATTGGAGTTAAAGATGGTTGTATAGCTAAAACCGTGTGGGTTCCGGGAATTGAACCTGGGTCCACTAGAAGAGTAGTGAGTGCTCATTACTGCTACAAGTTAAGTGCCATCTCTCCAGCCCCCACCAACCAGCTTTAAATCACCAAATATCAATATCACTACACCATTGAAGTGCTATCGATTGCTTGACAAAAGCAAAACATGGAGTCAGATACTACTGAGATGTTTCTGTAAACTTAAGAAACATTGTCGAGCGTTCCTTATGAGTGAACGCAATAGTTAAAAGCATACTGTTATGCCAGGTGATGGTGCACACACCTTTAATCCAAGCACTCAGCAAGTAGAGGCAGGCAAATCTCGAGGCCAGCATAGTCCAGGACAGCCAGAGCTACACAGAGAAATGCTGTCTCTTAAAACAAAAACACAACAACAAACCATTAAAAAGATTGTTTTTGATGTAATCAGAAAAATACAAGAAACAAGGTAAGTGCTACTTTAGTATCTGGGACCCAAAAGGATATCTATTTAACCAAGCCTGGGAAACACAAAGTTTCCTGTGGGTAACAGAGAGGGACCAAGTCTTGAGGGATGAGGATATATAAGCCTGCCATGTGCAGGCAGAAGGGACAAAATATACAAAGATTTCTTTGTGATCCAGGCAGAGGGGAACCTGTTGCGAGGAGCATGCTCACTGTGGGGCTGAGGCTGCACTGTTGTCTGCTGACTTCTCATATATTCAATCAATAGATGTTAATGTTGGGTACCTAGAATGTCAGGTGCTGTGTTTGGCACTGGAGAAACACATGAACAAAACAGAAATACATACTTATACTCTCTTGTGCTAGATCATCAAGGTCCGGACAATCCAACTAAAAACCTATTATAACAATCCAGATCAAAATTTATGTGACCTGGAGATAATTAAATATGAGAAGTGAACAGAAAGAATCAAGGTGATGCCATGTTTCTGGTATTAAAGACCAGATAGCTTACGACGCCAGTCACTGAGGAAGATACGGATTGGTACAATTTTGGCTCATGGGAGTCCTGTTAGTTGGGGGAACTTATGAAGGAGAAATTGGTCCAGTAAGCAATCAGGTGGTCATTTAAATCCTGAGGCTAAGAGAATTTGGAGCTGAAATAGAGGTTAAGATCTCTAATGGTAAAGTCAATAGGACTGGAGAAAGGTCTTCCAGACCCCTTGCATAGGATGAAGGTCAGAGAGTCAGGGGCAGAGAAGATCACCATGGAAGGGAGGGGTGGAGGATGCTGAGTGATGGGGAGGATGGAAAAGGACCAGAGAGAGGTAAGAAGCTACTCAGGACAGGTAAGTCAAGGAGAGGGTCCAGCAGAAGCAGGATCAGCACAATGCCGGGAAAATGACTCCTGGAAGCCACTGGACTAACAGCCAGGGATCACTGAGAGCAGAGACAGACGACTTTGAGGAGAGCCCAGGTGGCAGTGGCGGCATAGCTGGACTTCATAGAGCCTGCAATAGACAGAGTTCTGACCTGTAGGGGTTGGGAATATCTCCAGACTCATAAAAAATGAGGGCTGGGCCAGCAAAATAGTTCAGCTGTTAAAGCACTGCTGCCGAGCCTAGCCAGCTGAGCCTGATTCTCAGGACCCACACCATTGAAAGAAAGGAACCAGCTTCTGTAAGCTGCCCTCTGATGTCCACAGTGGCACCGCAGCACATGCAGACTCACACGGACACATGCAGAATAAATGAATTTTAGTGTAATAAAATAAATGAGTGCCCTGAACCAAAGTATAAGAAAAAACAGGAGTAGAAATCAAAATGTCTAGAATGCTAACCTCAGAGATTCTCTCCAACCTGCTACCAGGGTGTGGAAAACATGCTAATTTTCCTTATTTTTGAGATAAAGACTGGCTATGTTTAGCCAGGCTAGCCTTAGACTCCTGAGCTCAAGCAATTCTCCTGCCTCAGTCTCTAATAGCTGAGAGTACAGGCACCACCAAGCCTCAAAGCTAGAGTCATTAAAGTCCTGTTTTATACACTTAGGAACCCCTCCAGCCACGGTACTGAATGCTCGAACTGCAGCCAGTCCACACTGACGTGCTGTGTGCGTGATAGCCAGTCCACACTGATGTGCTGTGTGTGTGACAGACATGCGCCAGTCCACACTGACGTCCTGTGTGTGTGACAGACATGTGCCAGTCCACACTGACGTCCTGTGTGTGTGACAGACATGCGCCAGTCCACACTGATGTGCTGTGTGTGTGACAGCCAGTCCACACTGGCGTGTTGTGTGTGTGACAGCCAGTCCACACTGACGTGCTGTGTGTGTCACAGACATGCGCCAGTCCACACTGACGTGCTGTGTGTGTCACAGACATGTGTCAGTCCACACTGGCGTGTTGTGTGTCACAGACATGCACCAGTCCACACTGACGTGCTGTGTGTGTCACAGATTTCAAAGACTTAATACTTAAAAAAAATTAATGTCTCAAAACATCATACTGATTTCAGGTTAAAATGGTGCATTTTGGGAGGACACACCCTCTACCCAAAACAATAATCATTCATCTATGTTGTAATGCCTGCGCCTGCGTTACTCTTGGTACAGTTGGTGCGCCACTGTACCGTAAGCAAGCCCCGCAAGGGCCTGGAGATTGAATGACCCCACAAGAGACCTGGGTCATTCAGAAGGAGATCAGCTGAATGCCGTTTATTCAAACTTAGGGAAAACCTTAAATGCCTAGCTGCTGCACAATAGAATACCCCCCAGGCAGGTGGGAAATTACCACGCCCAAGGTGGAGTCAACAATGCCCTATAGCTAACCACCAGACAGGGCAGAGGGAGCACAGGAACAAACAGGATGTTCTAGCTGGCTGGCCAGAAACTGTCCTCAAGATGAACCCCAGGAGCAGGGTAGACCCATGGGCCCTACACTATGTGTTATTCCAGATTATTTATTACATTGTGTGTATGTCCAGGGTTACATTTCTACCATGCAGCACTGGGCTAAGTTCCACCCGTAGAGCATGGCCGTGCCTAGACTTCCTTCCCCATGTCCTCTAGTCTCCCCATAGCCATCATCGTCCTTCTTAGCAGGGAGCAACACATGGAATTCCCAAGCCTACAGTCTTTCTTGTCTTTTTTCTTTTCTCTTCTGTGTGTGTGTGTGTGTATGTGTGCATGCACGTGTCGTATGTACATGTGTGTCGTATGCATGTGTGTGCGTGCATGTGCACGTGTCATATGTATATGTGTGTCGTATGTATATGTGTGTGCGCGCGCACGTGTATGTGTCGTATGTATATGTGTGTCGTATGTATATGTGT
>NC_022017.1:1552474-1552976 GCF_000317375.1 Microtus ochrogaster
GTGTGCTGCGTATAAATGTGCCCACTGTTGTGTGCTGTGTATAAATGTGCCCACTATTGTGTGCTGTGTATAAATGTGCCCACTATTGTGTGCTGAGGCCCCGGAGCGGAGCACAATGCCAAGTGTCTTCTCCTTGTTGCCTTGACACAGAGTCGCTCACTAAACCAGATGCCATTTTGGTGAGGCTGGCTGACCAGTGGCGCTATCAGGATCTGCCTGGTGTTCCCTCGTGCTGGGGTTATAGGGATGTTTAACCTGCTTGGGGCTAGGAATTCAAGTTCAGGTCTTCATGTTTGTGTGGAAAACAACTCTTCCCTGAGGCTCTGGCTCCCTGAGGACTGGGATTGCAGACACAGATCACCACATCTGGTTTGGTGTAGTGCTAGAGATAAAACAAAAACCAAACAAACAAAAAACCAAAAACAGAGTGTTTTACATGCTCAAGTATTTTTCCAACTGAGCTTCATTCTTTTTTTTTTTTTTTTTTTTTTTTTTTTTTTTT
>NC_022017.1:1553506-1570459 GCF_000317375.1 Microtus ochrogaster
ATGGTTGTGAGCCACCATGTGGTTGCTGGGAATTGAACTCAGGACCTCTGGAAGAGCAGTCAGAGCTCTTACCCTCTGAGCCATCTCTCCAGCCCTATTTTCCCTGTTTTCTCCATTTCTCAATCCCCTTTGCCCTTTTCCTTTTCATCCTTCATGAAACTAGAAATTTCCCAAACTGGCAGAAACAATGAGTTTTAGTAATGATCCAGTCTCTAAAGCCCTAGAATGTCCAGACTCCTGAGATTCTGATTCACACCCTGAACTCCCAGTGTCTCCCACAGCAGGAAGACAAATGCCCAGAGTGCACGAGGCTTCATCCTTTTTGCTTGTTTGTTTTGGTTTTGTAGTTTGAGACAGTATCTCACTAAGCTGCCCAGCCTGGCCTGGAGCTGACTCTGTAGCTCCAGCTGGCTGTACTTGATTGAGATCATCTTGCTAGGATGACAGGCGTGTGTCACCATACTCAAGTCGCAGGCTGCAGGCCCAGATGCATCATGTGACCTTGACTAAATATTCCTGGTTCTCAGCCCTCACCTGCAAAATGCAAACACGTCCTCCCTGGAGAGTCACTGAGAAGATAAAGAGGGCAGGCAGTCACAGCTCCTTGTTGGAGACTATCTGCAGAAGACCCTTCGTAATTCTGGGCTTCCCACTTCCGCCCCTTAACCCTGCAGATTGAGAGAAGTGAGGAAAGTTGCAGAGCAAATTCTACTCTGTATACTTATAATTTTTTATTCTTTGAATGTTTTTCTAGAATTAATCTGTAAAGTCTTGTCCTAGGATTTTTGTTGTTTTATCCTTTTTAATATTTATTTATTTATTTATTTATTTATTATGTATACAATATTCTGTCTTTGTGTATGACTGCAGGCCAGAAGAGGGCACTAGACCTCATTTCAGATGGTTGTGAGCCACCATGTGGTTGCTGGGAATTGAACTCAGGACCTCTGGAAGAGCAGTCAGAGCTCTTACCCTCTGAGCCATCTCTCCAGCCCGCAAATTCTACTCCGTATAAGTGGACTGGCAGAATCCCAAAACCAAAAGCTCCTCAAGACATTTTGCCAGCTTCTCATTCAGTGTAGAAATTCCTTGAACTAATCCCTCGCTGGTTGTCATCCAACCTCTGCTTAAACCTCTCCAGGGGCTGTTCACTGGTTTGCTTGATAAACAAAAACGAGACTCTAGACACTGCAAAGAAGGGTGGATGCTGATCATACAGTTAAGAAAGCCTAAATTTTAGCAAAATCACAGAAGTAACTATAAGGTGTACATGGTGTGTGTCATCAGAGGCCAGGCCAGGCCGTGTAACAACCTTGCAAGTTATTCATGCTCAACAAAGGGAGACTCTAATACCCAATCCCTCCACATACCACGGCTGTTTCCTATTCATTTCAAGGAACATGAAACAAGATGTTTCTACCCTAAATCCAATTGCTGCTCTCAAGGACATTTCTGCAGTAGCTTTAAAACCCCAGGAAGATGTGCATGGAAGACGCTAACATCCTGGTCTATACCATGGAATGACCTTAAATACACATAAGGACCGTCCTACTGGCAGTTCCTGAGCCCTCCTTGGAAAACTTGGCAATCCCTATCCTGAGGGCTTATGCAATGCTTTTCTGTCTGTGTTTTTCCTTCCATCCCTCTGTGTACCCTTCACTTTGCTTCAGACTGTCCCTCCCAGCATTTTGGTTTCTAATATTCTTGGGGACTTTTTCTGGTTCTCTCTCTCCCTCTCGTCATTCTCTGTTTTCTTGGTTGATTTCATTTTTCTATCTCTGGCCTTGCTCTCGTCCCAGCTGCCGCAAAGCCATAAACCTATGCTGTTCTGCAGCAGGCAGCCGCCAATCACTGGGCTGGAAGAGTTGAAGGGAGGAGATCAGCAAAGAGATGGGGCGGGGATGGGGGTAGCTAGGGCACTATTGCTACAGCAAGGGAGGGGAGACAAGCAGAAAAGAGCAGAAGTGCCCCTCCCAGTAAACAGCCCGAACTGTCTACACAGCCCTTCTTTGAACCCCTTTCCTACAGAAAACAGATACCTACCCCCCTATTCCCTGTGATGCCGAGGGCCTGGTCCTTTTCCTCTGTCCATCAGTAGGCAACTTCCCATCTAGAACCACTGACCACAGATAACTCCCTGAAGACTTGTTCATCCGTAGGCACTCCAAAACTGAGGGGACGGAAAGACCTTGGAGGTTTGAGGGGCTGACACAGAAGGATATTGGGACAAGAAAAAGACGGTCAAGGCTGAGTCTACTGGATGATGCCAAGACAGAGAGGAGGGAAGCATCCTGAGTATCCTTCAGCCAAGCCTGAACCAGGAGACTGGGGGCATCAGGGTTCTTCTCTGCTATTTGGCCACTGATAAGCCAGCCCTTTTCCTGGTACCTTATCTGGGTTGGGTAGGGTGCTGTACTTGAGGGAAAACTGCTCAGCTGTTTTCTTAGAAATGTCAAGACTGGAAGGGGAAGGAGGTGGAGAAGGGAAGGGATTAACCAGAGATTTTGGAAGAAGAGCAAAGGAGAAACATTCCTGTCCTTTTGGTGCAAGAGACAAACTTGGAAAGCAGTAATTTCTGGTGTGCCGGCGACCCCTGCCGGCTGTTTACACTACCACAGACCCAGAGAGGTACTGGGGGCCTTCCTGAGCCCTGCTGGACAACACTTGGTTGTGACAAAGGTCTGTGACTTCACCGTTGTAGAATATAATAGTGTGTACGGCACGACACACAGTAGTGCGTGGGCACCCTGGGTGAAGATGGTAATGTGACTGAGCAGAAGACCCACGAATTTCAAGCTCTTGAGCTCCCGGCTGCTCTCTAGGGGACTCTGGGTGTAAGGCAAGATCACTGAGCCCAGCCTGTCTCACCACCAACATCATGTCAACAGTATAGAGCCACTCAGTATGGCTCTGGGTCCAAGGTGTTATTAAATAATCCGTAAAGAGAGTAAAGAATGCCTACTTCAGAATCAGACTAGGTAAAGTTCTAATCATCTGGTTCCCACCCCATGACCTGCAAGTGACTGATGGTGTTTAAACCCAGTTTCTTCACAGCGCCTAACAATGCTAAGCATTTAATAAATGCTAATTTTTCTCTTCCTTTATCTACCTCCCACCCTCAAGGTCGGGCAGAGATTTCAAAAGGCAAATAAACAAGGATGATGATGGCCGTGACGATGGTGGTGGTTTATGTTTATACCACTCATGCAAATCATTTCCAACATGTTTTAATACAGGCTTTTCCCCTTTTTATTAGCCACGCACATCATGATCATGTTTTATTGGGGTAGAAATATCCCGATGCTCTGGCAGGTACCTAGAAGAATGGCCTTATGAAGTGATAACAAGGCATGACAAATCCTCCTTTATTGTGATATTTTCATTACTCAGGTTAATCAGAAATTACCCATTAGGACAAGGACTTAAGATAAGTACATGACAGTCATCTGTGGAGATCAAAATCTCTGATTTTCCAATGGGTACCTAATTGTTATTGCCATTGTGGGGGGACGATTAATGCTTAGATTGAATCGGTCTTAAAACATTAGAATAACTCAAAGCGATATGACAGGCAGTTAGAATTAGGATATTCTGAAATTAAAGAGAAGACAGATTTCAATTCCACTGAATGATATCCTCACCCCTACAGCTGTCCAGTGACAGGGGCAGATCGCACATGAAGTGCAGAGCTGCGTTTCAGCAGGAATATTGAAACGGGCTGGCCGACTCCCGGGCAAGCTTACCATGACAGAGTTGCGGGCTGCAGAGGGAGACTGGGTAAGAGGCCCTCTGAGGTCCCACTGCAAACATACTTGAGTGGATGATGAATACTTAGCACAGCACAAGTGTTGCTCCAAACAGCATTACTGCCTTAGCCCCCATCCTTGTTTGTCACCAATGGGAGGGGGGCAGCAATAATAACAGTGGTGTTCCCTCCTGATTTTCTTCCTCCCAAGGAAAGGCAAGAGTCTGGGAACATTCTGTGTCTAACCATCCCTATTTGCCTTGCTTTTTTTGTGGCTTTTTGCAATACTCGTCTTTTTCTCCATGAGATCCATCTTCAAGTGCCTTAACGAAATGTTCCCCGAGGAAAGAGCCTTGTTTATCATTTAGTGTCCTTGCAGGAGTGAGTGAGCAGCGGGAGAAGGACTCAAACATTTGTTTAGCTCCTATTAAATGTAGGACCCATAAATTTTGCTCTTGATTAAGAGAAGTGTGTATACGCTCTAGTGCAGGTGTGTGTGTGCGTGCGTGTGTGAGAACACTCATACATATGTTGCATTGTGTCTGCAAATGTGAGTAGGTCTGAAGAATTCTTTGTTCTTCAAGCCTTCTGAGAGGTCTTGCTGTGTATGTGTAGTGCTTTGGGGGTTGCAGTACCTTCTGCACTCACACAGGCTAGCCAGGAGACAGTCTTCTAGCTTCTAGAGGTTTCTCTGTTCCTATCTTGGGCTTTACTGTGTTGACACATCAGGATTTGACGGCTTCCCTGTCTCCATGTGCACATCATTGCTTTCCCTTCTCTGCCATGCTGCATGCAGATCCATGCATCCAACCCCGTGTGAAGCCATGTATGTCCTGTAGCCTCTCCTCAAGGAAGACTGTGAAGAGCCCTTGGCACTCAACCCTCTGGATGTCCCACTCCCACTTTTCCATGCTAGGAGAGATCTAATTACACAGAAATTAGTACAGAGAAGGATCGTTTGCTTTTATGGCACCAGCGCCAGGGCAGCTGTAAATCTGGAGCCGCTACTGCGGCAGTCTCTGGGCACTGTGCAGACTCTGGAGGAGCTCTCACCTCTTCACCCCCTCTCCCTCCGGGCCATTACCCCTGTCCAGAACCTGACACCCCTTTTAGGTGCCCATCTCAGCAATGGACGAGGTGTGAAGATGAAGGATGTGTTGAATCGAGAGAAACATAATAGGTGCTCCATAAATTATTAGAGGGTGAATCCCAGCAATGGTAACCCCTGCCCAAAAGAAGAATACTCCTACCAAAGTTTTCTAATATTTTCAAATTCTACCGGCCTCCCATGCTTTCGGGTGGACCCAGGAAAAGCTGGTAGTGCAGTGCCTCACCCTGACTTCTACTCTGAGGCCCTGAATTCCTTCTTGGGAAGCACCAAGTAGTGAAGACAGACAGTCCAGGCCTTGATTCTTCTCTTAACTAGCTAAGTGATCTTGAACACACCTTCCAGCCCGAGCCTTGGTTCCCTCATCTGTAAAGTAGTGGTCAAAAAATCTCAGCACGTGGGACACCAGAAGCACACACACTGGACCAACAGAAAGGTGGTCCTCTATGGGCATTACCAAAGCACTGCTAGCCAGTGTTCCATCCCTCCGCTGCTACTCACGCCTCTTTCCCACAACCAGTTCCCAACTCAAGGGCCATCACACACTTTGGGACTTACAACATGTAGGCAGACTGTGCCCACTCAGAAATGAATGTTTCTTCGTGTTAGTGTCTCATCGATGAAGAGTGAACACGGAAGACTCTGGCAACCCCTGGGCACCCGGAGGCAGGGTTTCACCCATCGCCAGCACACTTGGTGCTCTTACCATGGTAGAGGGAGTGGTTATTTGTGCCTCTTTTCTTTATGGTGTCGTGGACTGAACAAAGGAGTTCACACAATGTAGGCAAGTGCTCTCGCTCTGTACCCCGCCCCCCAGACCCAGCAGTAGGGTACTGGAGGGTTTAATTGTAAAGGATTGAGATTACTTGAGGTTTTAGGAACTTGGGGCAGGGGAGTGGGACCTGGGGAACAGGGCCCCTTCTGGAGTAGCAGAATCAGAAACCAAATGCCCAGACTCCCAACTTCTTGCCAACACAGTTCCCAACCCAGAGGGTTGGGGCCCTCCTTCTTCTTGTTCTTCTCTACCCTGATGTCTCCAATCCAAGGCACTTTCACGAGAAGTCCTGAAGTGACTCACATGTTGATTCTGTAAAGCTTTGAGGGCTGTGTAGGTCGGGAAAGGATAGATATGTCGCTATCCCCAACGCCAGCCCACCCAGGACTTCAAGAACCATTTGAAGAGCCATCCTGTTGCCACAGCTGGGCAGGGGGAGCTGTCTAGAAAAAGTGGAGGCACAGCCTCTGTGTCCCTCTCACCCCGGATCTCCGTCCCAGAGAGGGTGAGGATTTGGCGTGAAGGGCAGAGCGTGGGTGGAGGAAACTCTGGCCCCCGCCTCCCGCAGCCCCCAGCCCCAACTCAGGCTGCAGTCTCTCCTCGTAGCAGAGCCAGAGCAAAGGGACGGGCAGTAAAGATGAGTGATGGCGCGGAGACAAGCAGAAATACACCATCATGAAAATGCTAATGACTCCTTGCTCTCTTTCTTTATGGTTGGAGTAATACAGACTTCAATCATAAAAACAATCTCCCAACATTTTAATGGGCTCCATCATGCCCGCACTTGTCGGTATATTTGAAGAATAAATCACCCTCCCCGCTCGGAATGAATTCGCTGTCAAACTCGGCTCCCTCAGAGAAAATGGATGGGGAAAGAGGACGGAGATTTTTTTTTTTAAGGGGAGGGTGTCCTCTCCCGCTCTAACTCCCTCCTAAACTAGATTGTTGTGAGAACTGCCTGGATTTTGAGTAGCAAGTAGGGGACTGTTGGAATTTGAGAGAGCTAGTGGCTGAGGGACTCACCATGGAGAGACGGAAGGATGAGGAAGAATAAGGGGCATGAATAGTGGCCGCACTGAAGCATGCGGCAAATTCTGACACTGAACCGAGGGAAAAGATGCCAAGAGTCTGCACACCCGCATTATTTCTGCATTATTTGATCGAATTTCTATCAGATTAGGCCCAAGCTGGAGCGCAAAAGGAAAAGGGGGGAGGGGTGAGAGATTTCTTTTGTTGGGCAGAAGAGTTTTAGGTTCGACTCTGGGCTTGCAGGTTTCGGGGCAGCAAGCCACAGGTCTGCATCACTGAGGAGGGCCTCAGAGTCCCGGGTAATTCTCAATTTCCATACAGGTGGCCGTCAGCCAATGAAAACTTGGGACAGGCCTACTGCGAGCAGCCAATCCCAGTTAAGGATGAGCTGACTTGGCAGCTTTAATTGCATCTTGATTGGTTGAGATGTTGCTAGGCAAAATTGGGTCCTGGAGATTGATGCGGACCAGACTGCAGAAGCAGGTGAATATGAAAATATCTGGAAACCTAGGCTCCTGGTTTGTTTCTTCCTGAGTACTTTAAAGATTTGACAGGATCAAGCATAGCCCTCGCCCCTCAAAAAAGCCTTCATTAAAATCTGGCTATTTGGAGGGCCTTCTAAACTCGATAAATCCCCAGGGAACTTCACTTTGGTCTGCCTTAAGCTTATCTGCAAGCCTTTGAGCTGTAATTTAGGCCCAACTTTCTCTAAAATGCTCAGAAACTGAAGAAATCGTGCCCCGCATTCACCTCCACGCCGCTCAGATTTCGTCATTCAGCCAAAACCTCTGCGAGGGGTCCGATTCTCACCCCGAGGTCTGAGAAGTGGTAGTCCCCAGTCAGCAGCTTCTGAGCCTTCATCTGGTTTGCATAAACCGTCCTTCCCTCCCACTCCGGAGCAAGTGCACCGGTCTCGCCACCGCAGCGTCTCCGCACCCACCCTGGCGCACCCCCGGCTGCAGCGCCCCCTGCCGGCAACAGGGCCCAGCGCTGCGGTGATCCGAGCTGCAGCCTCTCGGGAGGCCGAGGGGACCGTGGCGAGGGGCGGAGGCGGCCGCCCGCCTCGACGAGCCCGCGGGTCTGACCGAGGCCGTGCACGTACAATGTGCCACCATTTAAGTCTGAACGCGCGCCAGCCGCCGATTGTGATGTTAATTCGGCGATGATTTAGGGGGGCGGGACGGAGCGGGGCGGCCGCCTTTCTGTCAAAGTGATGTCCCGGACCTTAATATTAGTAATTGAAGCTGATGAGGACTCCGTCTCTGTTTCTACTGATAAAAAAAAGAAAAAAGAAAAAAGAAAAAAAGACAGGGAGGGGAAAAGAGCAACTAAATTATAGGGCTGGGAGAAAACCATGATTAATCAAAGGTTTGAACTGTCGCCGTGCTCGAGGCCCAGTAAATCTCGCCGGCCGGGGTGTGTGGAGGCCGGAGGATAAATCTGAGCCTCGTGGAGTTTGCCGCCCCTTTCTGTTTGCCTCCCGAGTCGCACGTCAATTAATTCGATAATTGGATTTGAAGAGGTGTCAGATTATCCAGGGCTGCGGGAGGAACTGTTGCCGAGGGTCTGCGATGGGCAGCGGAGGCGAGCGCCGAGGCTGGCGGGTCAGACTGTGGAGGGACGGAGAGCCAGGCAGGGCTATCGGGATCCTTTACCGAGCTCGCCTGTGCTCAACTCTGCAGCAGCCCCTGAAAGGTGGCTGCCGAGCCCAGCGTCCTAGGTATCCAAACAAATGCATTTGTATGTAAATGAAGAGCCTCGGTTTCCCCAAGCTCCTGTGAACCCCTAGTTTACCCCATTTGATCTCTGATATTTTCCTCAAAATATTGGGAGTTCCTAGGAAGACAGGGACCAAGACTTCTCTTTGAATGTGCACCTCCACTGGTGGAATCATTCACAGACGCTTCTATCCTAACCTGTAACCAAAGTGTCTTGTTTAAGGGAGATGCCTTCACAAGCACTCTGACCCGGACTGCTAGTCACCAGGCCCTATCTACAGCCTGACAAGCAGAAGCCACTGGAATTCAGTCCTCTGCAACTTTGGATGGATCCCCTTCCCCCAAAAGACTGGACTTGTCTCCCAGGAGGGTGGAAACATACAAGCCAGTCAGGAAAACATTTCTGGGAAAAAAAAAAAAAGACGATGAAATTGAAGGCTGAAGAAGGTGGCGAAGGCGAAGCTCACAAAGACTGCCTGGCCAGGCTGCCTGCAGTAAGACCTTGTAGGACCCAGTATACAGAAGTGGTTAGCCTTGACCCTTGAAATTCAAGCAAGGGAGATATGGGAGCTGTCAAGGAGCGATATGAACAGCATGGCAAGCCAGGTTTTGTTTATGCACGCCAATTTAAATCACTGACTGATGCCAGCCAATGCTACACACTTGTTCAGATAATGATCCTTTGTCTGCCTGAGGGGGAGGCAATATTCTCCCTATGAAGGTACAAGTGCAGAGGATTTAGGAAGCGTTGTTTCTATATGGGGGCTTCCTCCAGGAAGCTCCTTTTCTGCTCTTTCTTGTGGCTGCTCTCAGTTTCCCGAAGATGTCGATTAAAAAGAAGTCAACCCCATCGCTTGTCTTCCAGTCATGGCCCTGTTTTGATTATGTGCTTTTTGAATAGACCTTTGGTGGCAAGCTTTCTGCATGCCAGGAATGCCTTCCTTTAAGCCCCGTACTGAGGTGAAGCTGCAGGAAGAAGTCTGGGCCCATGTGAGGTCAGCCTGCAGCTCTCCCCATGCTTGCCTCTGTGAAGCCTTGCATGAAATCTCAGCCTGTGTACATTGCTCTGTAAAAAAGAACAGCCATCTTATGAGAGGCAGCACAGAAGGTGAGGGATCCTCACTGACGTTGGTGGAGGGAGCACCGGACCTGAACTCAGAGGAGTTGGCTCTGTAATTGGAGGGGGCTGAAGACCAGAAAGTTGAAATGACTTCTACATATCACATAGTGATGAACGGCACGGCCCCTTGAAGACCTCCATCCTCCACTCTCCCCGACTATTGAGTAGACAGCATAATGTAGAATCATTTGATCCTGCCTCTACTTCCTAGCTTCCTCTCAGTTTCTTCTGTAATGTATTGGTAGCAATAGGGCCCACTTCATAATCTTCCAGACTGAGGTTCATATAGGAGGCATCTGCATCTGTACCAGCGGTTTGTTATTCAGTTGTTCATTAATTCATTTACAAAATGCCTATTTGAAAAGCAACGTGGCCCACCAGTCCATCCATCCTACATTGAAGGTCCATTGTATGCTCAGCACTGATAGGCAGTTATGACACCGGAAGTCCGTTACCTCATTAGCTCTGACAGTGGCTCTTTTTATTGTTTGGTTTGTTTTCCGTCACAGGGTCTCTCTATGTATCTCTGGCTGTCCTGGAATTTGCTGTGTAGACCAAGCTGAACAAGAACTCAGAGATCCTCTTGCCTCTGCCTTCTGAGTGCTGGAACTCAAGGCATGAATCATCATGCCCAGTCTCAGAGCCATTTTCTTGCATCCCTAGGATCTAACGTGGTTCAAGCACACAGAAACACATTTATTGTATAAATGCATGTTTATGAACATATTTATTGTATGAATGCTACAAGAATAAAAGTAGAAACAAATTAGAAATATAGTTCCTGCCTTTTTTCTTAAAGATTTATTTTATATACAATAGTGCTTTGTCTACATGTATGATGTATATCACATGTGTCCTTGATGCCCAAGCAGGCCAGAAGAGGGTATCATATCCCCTGGACCTGAAGTCACAGATGGTTGTTAGCTACTGTGTGGATGCTGGGAACAGAGCCTGGTCCTCTGCAAAAGCAGCCAGTGCTCTTAACTGCTAAGCTATCTCTTCAGGGCCCTTTTATTATACATGGATTTTTACCTATTATTTTAAATAAACTTTATTATAAAAACATAAAAATAAAAATATCATACAAAAATAAACCAGATCCAAAGTCTATATATCTCTTTTTGCTTGTTTGTTTTTGTTTGTTTAAGATGGGGTTTAGCTATGACTTTCAATCTGGCTTGAACTCCCAAACTCAAGGGACCTTCCTATTTCAGATTTCTGATTAGCTAGAACTAGATACATGCTGCCTCTAATAAGGTTAAATTCCCACTGTGGGTCTGTGCACATGAAAAGAAAGAATAATAGAAGAAGTGAACACATTTAGACTTTATCAGGCAGATATGGTCTGGGGTTATAGCTCAGCGGGAGAGCACTTGCCTGACATGCTTAAGATCCTGGATTCAGTATTCAAAATTGCCAAAACAAACAAACATTAGGAAATGTGTCCAGACTGAAGAGATGACTCAATAGTTAAGAGCATTTATTGCTCTTGTAGAGGACCTGGGTTCAATTCCCAGCACCCATATGGTGGCTCACAACAGTCTGTAACTCCAGTTCCAGGGGGATTCAATGACCTCTTCTGACCTCCGCAGTCACCAGGCACATATGTGGTGCACACATATAAATGTAGACAAAACATTCATACACATAAAATAAGTTTAAAAGCGTAAGTTCTTCCAGGTGTGGTGGTGCACAACTTTAATCCAAGCACTTCACAGGCAGAGGCGGGTGATCTCTGAGTGTGATTGCTAGCCTGGTCTACATGCTGAGTACTAGGCCAGCCAGGACCATATAGTGCTAGCCTGGTCTACATGCTTAGTACTAGGCCAGCCAGGATCATATAGTGAGACCTGTGTGCTAGCCTGGTCTACATGCTGAGTACTAGGCCAGCCAGGACCATATAGTGAGACCTGTTCACAAAGAGAGAGATCTAAAACATAAAGACAGGAAAGAGCTCAAGAAACAGGATCCATGCTGGGCAAGGATGCTTGTGTGAAAGCAACGGATCTAAACAGACTTTGGAGTGTGTGGGAGAGAGAACATTGCAGCAGCAGGAGTAGTAAGCTTGAAAACAGGATCCAGGTGTTTGAAAACCATGTGCTTTTCTGTGTTCCTGGTCACTGGATGGGCTGGTGATATGGCTCAGTAAAGTGCTTGCCGCACAAGTGTGAGGGCCTGAGTTTAGATCCCCAGAAGCCACACAAATTCAGATGCAATAGCTTGTGTCTGCAATCCCAGAACTCCTATGAAAAAATGATAGGCAAAGGCAGAAGAACCACCAGAAGGCCTGCTTGCCTGACATGCAAAGCAGGGAACGACAGAGACTCTGTCCCAAATTAGGTGGAAAGCAAGGACCAACACCTGAGGTTGCCCTATGACCTCTGCATGCACACTGTAGTACATGCGAGGGTGTGCACACACACACACCACATGCAAGCATGTGTACACAACACCCTACACAGCTTTCACACACATCCATACATATGTGTGCATGCACACACATACATTCTACACCGGCACATATACCAAGATTTTTTTAAATGATACTTGTATTTGCTTATTTTAGATTATCATACTCTATCTTAATCTGAAAAGCAAGAATGAAAGCAACAGCCAGCTGCTACCCTCTGCAAAGCAAACATATTGTAGAAGCAATTATGTCCCGTGCCGCTGTGCTATCATCGCTCTGCCTCCTTCTCCCACATGGCTCCAGTCTGAGCTGGGATTATTGATGTCTAGATCATTGTTGTCTCCCTTTAAAATGCATTTCTTTATTTCCAGATACTCTTCTTCAAGACAGTCTTAACTTAAAAACAAAAAATGATGCACAACACAGGCTCACACATACCCACATAAATAAAAATAAATAAATTTTAAAAAATATTAAATAAAACAATTAAGAAGAGAGAAAGAAAAAGAAAAAGTCCTCTCCCCCTCATCTTGCCATGGTTAGTCTGAGGGAAGTATAGGATCTAGGCGGAGATGAGACTTGTGTAGTGTGTTGAGTCCTGGAAACCTTACTGGGGCTACTCGAGAATGATAGACATGGGGGCTGGAGAGATGGTTCAGTGGTTAAGAGCACTGACTGTTCTTCCAGAGGCCCTGGTTCAATTCCCAGCATCCATGTGGCAGCTTACAAGTGTCTGTAACACCCTAACACAGACCAATGCACATAAAATAAATTGTGTGTGTGTAAAAGAATGACAGACCCACAGACAGAAAAGCTAGGATGGGGTGGAACATGGTCACTCTGACAGAGGGGATCTACTGCCCACTGGGAACTCAGGGCTTTTCTTACATATGGCACGAGGAGGAAGGGTTATGTGGTCCGGGTGGGTGGGTTCTGTGCTGGACAGCTCTGCATGCAGTCTCGAGCTGCAGTCCTCACAGAGGAGAAAGCTACAGTTGCTCGTTTTTGCACACAATAGTCTTTGGTAAACACTCATACTTGGACCAGAAGAAGACCTTTCCATTTCTCTGAGCCTCCCTGGGGAGGGCATTGTCATTTCCATGGTCTGGACTTGATGAGCCGCTGTCAAGAAGACACATTCACTCAGAACTTCAGCTGCTTCCCACATCAGGGTTGCTGCATCCCAGATGCTTTATATGTATTCGTTTATTTAACGTTCATAATAACTCGGGTTTACCCGACCTAACATTTTAACAAGGGAGCTGAGGTTCAAAGAAGAAGAAATAGAATATCAGCACAGAGTTAACCAGGTCTGTGGCTCAGTTATGTCTTACACCTGGCCAGAAAGAGTAAGTACCCTGGCATCTGTCTTAGGAGGCCTCTGCCTCTTCATTGTGAGGGTAACTTTAGGCCAGAACTCCTGCTGACCAGAGTGGAGGACATTCCGCTGAACGTACAGTGAGCCCACACTTCTGTCCAAGCAGGAATGGGATGCAGACCCGAGAGTCAAGGGCTGGGGGATTCCAGAATCCTAAATGAAAGCCTCTAAGTTGGCATTGATGTGTGCATCTGTAAGCTAGGAATGCTTTCTTTAATTGTTTCTTTCTTTTACATTTTTTATTTGTTGAGAGTGGGTGGGTAACGGGGAGTGTGTGTCTGCATTGGTGCACATGTGGAGGCCAGAGGTTCTCTCTTGCTGCCTGCCATATGGCTTTGGGAAGTTAACTCACACTGACAGCTTCAGTGGCAAGAACCCATTTCTCTAATGGCTCCTTTGCTGTGTGATACAGAGCTTTCGCATTTGTCCTGTAGGCCTGGGCGTTTATCTTCCCCTGGGCTCACATAAGGGGTGAGTGGACAGGTCTCATGGCTGTCTTTCCTGCCCTTCTCTCTCACCTGGCTGCCAAGCAATCCCCTCCTCTCCATCCTCACGACTCTCCAAATCTGTCTTCTTCCTCACAGACTGCTGTAGCCTTCTTCCCCTTGGCCCTTTGACCTTCACTGGATGACCGCTGCCATCCCGACTGGAGGAAGATGTAACTACATCCTACATCTACAAGTACATCCTACATCTCTGTGATACCCTTACTGACCAACAGTTCTTCTGTCAGTTCAGTCGCAGAGTCTTTGGGCTGCCTGGGACACTCATTGGTAGCTCGCTCTGTCTTGGCCTCTGTGGGAAGACCCTTAGGGCTGTTGTGTTTTGTTTTGTTATAGGGGGTACTGCTTACTTTTAGTACTAGATTGAACACATTAGGCACATTAGGTAGGTGCTCTATCACTGAACTGAACCTCCAACCCAACATTCTTATGCTTTTCTTGTTTATTTGTTTTTGTTTTTCAAGACAGGCTCTCTCTTTGTAGCCCTGGCTGCCCTGGAACTCGATCTGTAGAGCAGGCTAGCCTCAAACTCACAGAGATTGTCTGCCTCTGCCTCCCAAGTGCTGGAATTAAGGGCATGTGTCACCACTGCTCCAGCTATAACCTAATTCTCCGCTGAGCTCCCAGTCAGATTATAAAGCAGTGCATAGTGACTCAGGGAATGCTAGAAAAACAGGGACAAGAAATAGGGCTATCTAGACGAGGCTTCAGTTTCATTTGGAAGGAAGAAAACCTAGAAGAAAGGAAAGATTAGACAAATGTAGAGGCTCTGGGGACAGAAATACTAGAAGTCCAGCAGAGGCACTCAGGAGGTTATGGAGCCTGTGGGAATGGTTCTCAGAATTTGAAGATGGGGTACTAGGCGTGGAGAGTCAGGGAATGGCACCACTCAGTGGCCCAGGTCAGAAACTGCACAGCACCTCACCATCCAGCACAAGGAGTTCGCTGCAGCCTGAGCTCTGCCTGCATCTCCTCATGCAGCTGTGACCCGAGAGCTCAGGCCACCATCATCTCTCTCCTGGATACAGTGACAGCCTCTTATTGCTCTTATACTTGTCTTCTGGCTTTTCTAAAATGTCAGTCTGAGGGGTAAAGCCACTTACCTAATGTGCTCAAGGTTTTGGTCTTGAACTCCAGCAATGAGAAAAAAAGTTTCAGGCTCATCCGGGATCTACAGTGGCGTAAGAGGCTCTCTTTGGAAAATAAAGAAAAGGAAAAGGCGTTCCAGCCTCTGTACCCCACAACACCACAGACTTTCATCTATCTGTCTATTTATTTTATTATTTAGAGAGAGGCTCTCATGGACCCCAGGCTAGCCTGGGACTCACTATGTAGCCAAGGCTGACTCTGAACACGCGAGCCTCCTGCCTCGTCTCTCAATGCTGCCATCAGAGGCATTGCTACTGTACCCCGCTTATATAGTGATTGGGGTCCAGCTTGGGGGTGCACACATGCTAGGGAAACCAATTGAACTATGAACATCGTTGATCCAAGATTATAAACGCTAGGCCAGGTGTGCTGGCATACTCCTACAATTCCCAGTACTCAGAACATTCAGGGAGATGAATCTTGAGTCTCAAGCTAGGCTGGGCTACATAGTGACACCCTGCCTAAAACAAAATAAAACAAAAATAAAACAGAATGGGCTCTATCTTGTGCAACAGTCACTCACAAACTTCAGCTAGTAGACTGTCGGGTTGTCCAGCAAGTACAGGATATCACTCTAATACTAGAGAAACAATAGTGAACAAGGTCACTACCCTGGGGTAACTTAGCCTCCAGTGTAGAAAAAGAGCAGTAAAAATGAAATAGAAGCCATGGAGATGGTTCAGTCAGTTAGGTGCCAGCCACACAAATGTGAAGACCTGAGTTAGGATCCCCAAAGACCACGTAAAAAAGCTGCATGTAGTACGGAATCCCAGCTCTGGGAAGGCAGACAGGCAGACTTTTGAAACTGGCTAGCTGACCAGGCAAAAGCTAAATGTATAAACACCAGATTATGTAAGAGACGCTGTCGCTGAGCAGTGGTGACAGACGCCTTAATCCCAGCACTCAGGAGGTACAGGCAGGCGGATCTCAGTGATTTTGAGGTCAGGATGATTTACACAGTGAGTTCTAGGACAGGCTCCAAAACTACAGAGAAGCCCTGTCTCAAAAAGCCAAAGATAGATAGATAGATAGATAGATAGATAGATAGATAGATAGATAGATAGATAGATAGATAGATAGAGACTCTGACACACACACACACACACACACACACACACACACACAAAGTAAATAACAAAAAGGGCCTGGAGAGATGGCTTAGAGCAGTGGTTCTCACCCCTCCTAATGCTGTGATCCTTTAACACAGCTCCTCATTCTTTGGTGACCCCCCAACCATAAAATTATGTTCATTGCTACTTTGTACTGTAATTTTGCTACTGTTATAAATCATAATGTAAATATCTGTGTTTTCTGGTGGTTTTAGGTGAACCCTGTGAAGGGTGGTTCATGACCTATAGTTTGAGAACTGCTGGTTTACAGATTATGAGTACTTGTTGCTTTTGTAGAAAATCTGGGTTCAGTTCCCAGAATCCATAGGGGGCAGCTTAGAGCCTCCTGTTAATCCTAGTTGCAGGGGAATTGACGCCCCCTTCTGGCATCTGTGAGCACCTGCACTCTCGAGAGAGATACATACACAGTTATATACATGCGCTCATAAATTTTTATTTGTTTATTTGAGACAGAGTCTGTCTACATAGCCTTGGCTGTCCTGAACTACTCTGTAGACCAGGCTAGCCTCAAACTTACAGATATGCCTGCCTCTGCCTCTTGTGTTCTATGCCTGGTCATAACATTTTAAAAACTAGTTAAAATAAAGGCTGATGGTATCATTCAGTGGTAGAGCATGACAGGGTCCCAGGATTCAGTCTCCAGCACCACAATAAACAAACTTACAAGCGATGGATGATGACTTGCACTTATAATACCAGCACTTGGAAGGCTGAGGCAAGAGAACCATCCACGAGTTCAAGGCCAGCCTCAGTGAAACAAAACAACAAAAAAAAAAAAAACAAATAACCAAATAAGAAAATTTAGCCGGGCGGTGGTGGCGCACGCCTTTAATCCCAGCACTCTGGAGGCAGAGGCAGGCGGATCTCTGTGAGTTCGAGACCAGCCTG
>NC_022017.1:1570559-1572096 GCF_000317375.1 Microtus ochrogaster
CGAGACCAGCCTGGTCTACAAGAGCTAGTTCCAGGACAGGCTCCAAAACCACAGAGAAACCCTGTCTCGAAAAACCAAAAAAAGAAAAAAGAAAATTTGTGAAATTTAAGTAAGTGTTAAAAAGAAAAACCACAGGAGTTGATAAGGGGACTGAGAGGGAAACTGCAGAGGAGAGCCTTGAGAAGAGAGCAGTTAAAGTTCCAACTTAGGGAAGAATCTTCCAAACCACTCAGTTCTGTGTCTGAGCATCAGTAGGAGCACTGCAGCTGGACCCTGGTTTGCTTGTGTGTGTGTTGTTTGTTTGGCAGAAAACTTTTATTATTTTTATTGATTATTAGTGTGTGTGTGTGTGTGTGTGTGTGTGTGTGTGTGTGTGTGTGTGTGTGTTGCTAGAGATTGAATCCAGAGCCTTGGAGT
Source organism: Microtus ochrogaster (assembly GCF_000317375.1). Lineage (NCBI taxonomy): Eukaryota > Metazoa > Chordata > Mammalia > Rodentia > Cricetidae > Microtus > Microtus ochrogaster. The sequence goes on from NC_022017.1 coordinate 1,570,977, forward strand.
GTTAGACAAGTGCTCTACCACTGACCTGCATCCTCAGTCCCATTAAGTGGCTTTAAGTTGCAAGGTCTAAGCCTCATCAAGGAGGCTGTGCTGGAACCCAGGCAACCATATATGAGGCTGCTATTGAAGCATCCAGCAAGACATGTCAGTGGTGTGAACCAGCTCAGACTGTGGCGGTAACACGGTGTAGTCGCACACAAGATGTGTTGTATACTCAATATCAGGCTAGACAATACACAGCTAGTGAATAAACTAGAATTAATCCAACTAAAAGGATGCGATGTGAGCCCTGGAGTTGAAATTATCCATCCTCAGACTCTACTAAGAGCCCAATTCTCTACAAACTAGAAGTAGACAGATAAATGGTAAACAGACAGCTGGACAGACAGAGGATAGGTGATAGATAGACCTTCCAAGATCCTTCATGGTCTAGTTATCTCCTAAATCAGGTGTGGGCGTGGCTCATACCTGTAACCTCAGTACTGAGAAAGCTGGGGCAGAAAGACTGGCTTTGAGGACAGGCTAGGCTAGAGTGGAAGAGGAGCCTGGACTACATAGAAGGATCCTGTCTCAGAATAACAGAAAGGACTGGGAGATCATGCAGATGGTACAGTGCTTGCTTTACAGACAGAAGACCTAAACTGAATCCACTCCCCCCCTCAAAAACATACAAAACAACTAGCCACAGTGATGCTTTTAATCCTAGTGTTAGGGTGGTAGAGACCAGCAGATCCCTGGGACTGTCTAACCATCTAGCCTAGCCTACTCTGTGAGTTCCAGACCAACGAGAGACCTTACCTTAAAGAAAGAAAGAGGAGCCAGAGAATTGGTTCAGTGGTTAAGAGCAGTTATTGCTCCTGAGGACCTGGGTTCAGTTCCCAGAACCCACATGGCCGCTCACAATCATCTGTAACTCCAGCTGCACGAGACCAGGCACCCTGTTCTGCCCTCCGTGACACAGGGGACCAGACACCCTCTTCTGCTCTCTGTGATGCACGGGACCAGGCACCCTGTTCTGCTCTCCGTGATGCACGGGACCAGACACCCTGTTCTGCCCTCCGTGATACATGGGACCAAGCACCCTGTTCTGCCCTCCGTGATACACGGGACCAGGCACCCT
>NC_022017.1:1572911-1585394 GCF_000317375.1 Microtus ochrogaster
TTTTTTTTTTTTGATAGACAGGGTTTCCCTGTATAACCCTGACTGTCCTGGAACTTGCTCTGTAGACCAGGTTGGCCTTGAACTCAGAGACTCAGAGACCTGCCTGGCACTGTGTCTCAGGTGATAGGTGTGATTAAAGGTGTGAGCCACTACGACCGGCCCTGTGCCAGCCTTCCCAGTGACTGGGATGATTGGTCTCTGCCACACGGCCCCGCTCATTTATAGTTAGTACTAGAGATTGAACCCAGAGTCCCACACATATGAGCATATTATCTGCCACTGAGCCACATCTCCAGCCCAATAATTGTATGCCTTGAAAAGATTCTTCTCCGTGTATACAAGAGACATGTACAGAAATCCTAGAAGCAACATTATGTGTATGGGCAAAAATCAGGAAACAAATTTCACTATTGGTCAACCGGAGAAATCAACAAAGTACAACTATCTACATCAACTTGGAGGAGTCTTGTAAATGCACAATGGAATGAAAAGAAGAAATGGAAGAAATCGCAAAGCCTATGTCACACTCAGAAAAGTTTACAAAAAAAGGACAAAATAAATACAGTAAGAACCCGGGAACGGCTAGGAAGTGCTAACTATGAAACTCAGGGAGAAGCACATGAGACCCTCAGTGGTACCAGCAAGTTGTTGTTGTTGGGGATTTTTGTTTTTCTTAAGCTCAAGGCCTGTTTATAGCTTCCTATCCCATTTTCTTATTAGACCTCATAGTTTCTGTAAAATGTCAGCTCTCGGGATGGGTGAGGCTTTTGTTTTCTGTGGTGGTGACGCTGAGAGTTGAACTCAGGTCCCACCCATGCTGGGCAAGTGCCCTGCCACTAAACTGGATCCCAGCCTCTAATAAAGATTTCTCTCTTGTCTTGCTTTCTTTGCATCTGTGTTCTGAGCACATGAACAATACTTGGCATATAGCAGATGCCAGAAAAACAGTGTTTGAGTGCTGGACAGAGAACTTTGCCCAGCATTTGTGAGACCAAAAATAATCTGTTGTATACATACATACATATCTACAGTATGCATTCTTTTTATGATTTGTAAAGCTCTCTGAGCACAGATGTCTTAAACTTGCAGTAATCTTCCTATCTCAGTCTTCTGAGTTCTAGGACTAGAGGCATGAGCAACATAGCCTGGCTCATATTTCATATTTTTTTGAGACAAGGTCTCACTATGTAACTCTGACCAGCCTGAAACTTGCTAGATAAACCAGGCTGGATGCCCTTGAATTCATGGAGATTCACCTGCCCTTGCCTCTTGAGTGCTGGGATTAAAGGCAACCATGCCTGACTCATAATTTTTTAAAGAAGGCAAAAAAAAAAACCCCACCCCATTTTAATCATGATTCCCATTTGGTTATCTTGACTGGAATTCATTCTAGTTTTTCATCTCCTATTACCCATATAGCCTTTTACATAATAAACTTATCCTATGCATATTATACGTGTGCATGAGTGATTCTTAGTGATTCTAAATCTGTAAAGACAAGGTATTCCATTTTATATCTCTCTCTCTTTCTCTCTGAGACAAGGTTTTTCTGTGTAGCTCTGGCTGTCCTGGAACTCCTGTTATCAGGCTGGCCTCGAACTCACAGAGATCTACTTGCCTCTGCCTCTGAAGTGCTGGGATTAAGGCATGTGCCCTCATGCCCAGCACATTTTATTTTATTTTATCGTTTTGTTTTTCAAGACAGGGTTTCTCTCTGCAGCTTTGGAGCCTGTCCTGGAACTAGCTCTGTAGATGAGAAGGGACTGAGTGACCGTTTGCTGGTTTTCTGTTTTACAAATGGGAAAACTGAGGACAGAGCTGTGTTTTTCTCAGAGTCACATAATGAATTAATAGACTTTTCTTGTAGTCCCAGTATTTAGAATTGCAAGCAGGGATATAAGGAGTTCAAGGCCAGCCTCAGCTACAAGAGACCCTGTCTCAAAAAGGGCATTTGGGATGGGATTAGACTCCAGGGGGGCCCAGCATAGTGACACATGCCTTTATCCCAGCACTCAGAAGACAGAGACAGGTGGATCTCTGTGAGTTTGAGACCAGCCTGGTCTACAAAGTGAGTTCCAGAACAGCCAGGATTAGGTAGAGAGACCAAAAAAAAAAAACAACAACAACAAAAACAACAACACACACAAAAGGTGCATGTTTCTAGACATAAAGTGATATTTTGATATACATAATAGATTCTTTTTTTTTTTTTTTTTTTTGGTTTTTAGAGACAGGGTTTCTCTGTGGCTTTGGAGCCTGTCCTGGAACTAGCTCTGTAGACTAGGCTGGTCTCGAACTCACAGAGATCCGCCTGCCTCTGCCTCCCGAGTGCTGGGATTAAAGGCGTGGGCCACCACCGCCCGGCTACATTATAGATTCTATCCAGCTAATTAAAATGAAGGTTATCAATCAATTTGCGTGCGTGTAGAGAGAACCTTTAAAATCTATTGCAGCAGCCTTGAAATCTCCAACATATTAAATGTAGTCACTACCAAGTAAAATAGATTACTAAAACTTATTTCTCCATTCCAGATAAAACTTTGTATCCTTTGATCAAAATCTTCCCTTTCTTCACCTCATCACTTGACAACACTTATTTTTCCCTTCGCTCTGTCTCTTTTATGTTTCTTCCTGTGAATCCTTCTGTCTGAGGTTTCATATTTAACAGTGGCGGCCTGTACGATTTTGATTTTTGTCTGAACTGCTGTGTCTCCTGGCCAAAGGCAAATGTATTCAAGACTATCTAGATTCTTTCTTGGTGACCTTTGTGAAAAAAGAACTCGTGGAATTTCTGTATGAGAGATGCCAAACCTCCGTCTAGCCTAGCAGTCAATTAAAAAATCTTTGTCCCCTGAGGGTGGTTAACCAATCCGCGGATAGGAAAGATCAATCTCATTTCGCCGTCACCGTAGTGCAGGGAGGCTGCTAACCAGTTAGAATCTGCCACTAGAAGTCATTAGGAAAACTGGCCAATCAGGTCAACCTTACTACATGGCCTGGTCAGAAGAGACCTGAACTGATTGGAAAGGATGGTTCTGGCTCCGCACGCACTCTTTCCTTCCTGGACCCCAGGTCTCTTCCCAACCCCAAGATTAAGGAAACCCCTGGACCCCCAGATAATCTTTTCTGGGATCTGCCTCGCATGATTTAATCCACTTTTTGTCAGGTCCCTGCTCTTTTGCGATCTAATTTCTTGCTTCAAACCTTGTTGCCGGGGCCCTCACAGATTACCCATCAATATGTCAACTAGCCAGTTTTACATGATTTATGTGATTGAAAAAGTTTTGTGATAGTTGACTCTGTTTCAGGAGATACTACTGTGCAAGAACCTTACAATAAACAGCCTCACGGGAGCAGGAAGAGCTGAATGCAAGGATGCTAACTGTTATACTGACGATAATGATTATGGCGATTATTGAACTTTGACTGAGGTCCAACCCCTTTGCTAAAAGCTTCTTGTACATTATCGCAATATTGGCTGCAGGATTATACTCCGTTTTAAAAGGAAAAAAATTATTTAACTTGCCCAAGGTCGCACGCGAGTTGGGAACCCAGGTTTGTCGGAAGACCCACTGCAGACTGCAGTCACTTTTCGGAGGAGCCAGGGTTAGCCCCTCACAGGACCCTTCTCTGAGCCATCGTCCTCTGAGATTTTGTTAGCCGATATACAACATTCTCTACGTTGTCGCAACCAACAGCTGCAACACCATTTGGCAGTGGCGGCTCTAAGAACCGTGGATTGTGCCTCTTAGAATATGAAACTAAGAACTGAAAGGAATTCAGTTTTGGAGGGGCAGTGTGTCCGGGGAACCTCAAGGGATCAATTCCTAAGCCCTTGTTAGCCCGTCTTCCTTTTCTCACACAAGTCTCACACTGCTTCGTACTTGGAAAAATACCTGTTGATTCCTAAAGATCCCTGGCCCGCCCCTGCCCAGGTCAACAGCTGGCACTGGAGGGAGATTTGGGGACTTCAGGAGAAGCTGTGAGAATCCTAATCCATCTGAAATGGAGGATTTAGGAAAGGCGGGGAGTCCCCCCACCATCTTCTTCCATTTCTCCCCACTCTTTCCCTCCCTTTCAGGAGCTCAGGGCCATAAAAATGCAGATGGAGGATCGGTGTGAAATAACGGGCCCATATAAATCCCTCTGCCGCCCGCCTGCAAGATGGATTGGCCGCATTGAAATTCCTCCGCGAGGATAATTAAACTCGGGGCCTCATCCGGGCAAAATTACATTCCTGTAATGGCGTCGCTCGGGGTCCCGGGAAATTGCTCCGTGGGCTTTCAGCGGCGGTTTTTATCGCCGGCCGGGGTGTGCCTGGCTGAGGCTCGCCTCTCCTCCGGGACCGTAAAGCTGCTGCCGTGATTTATCCTCCCCTTCTCCCAAATCCGATTAAATGGAGGAGCTCGGGGCCGGGACGCCGTGGGGCCGGGAGGGGGTGACTGGAAGGACGGGGCCAAGGAGGGGAGGACAAATGGCCCCTCAGAGGGTGGGCGGATTTGCCTTTATTTACAGCTGCGGCTCTCTTTTTATTTTTATTTATTTATTTGTGTGTGTGTGTGTGTGTGTGTGTGTGTGTGTGTTTGGTGAGTCTCCCGTCTTTCTCGCGCTGCGTCCAAGCACCCTGCACGGACAGCTAGGCTTGGGCTGGCCGGCTTTGCAGCCCTCTTCTAGGCCAGTCTGGTACTGCGTGGACACAAAGGCCTGCAGGGGAGCTGGCACCGGGAACACTCCCCCTCCCCTACCTCCACTGCACCGGGGAGGGAGGGATGGAGGGAGGGACGGGCAAAGAAAGCCTGGGCTTGGGGAGTGCACCTCGAGGAAGACTGCCAGGCCGTTACAGGTGCGGTTATTCCTAGTTGGCCCCAGGACTCATAAGAGGGAGCTTCAGGCCATATTTACCCCCTATCTTCTGACTCGCACATGTTGGTTTTCTCATGCTCTTCAACGAGATAGGAAAAGCCGAAAATATGTTAAAAACAGCAGACCAGCCCTGGCATTTTACTATTAGTCCATTGAATCCGTTCTATCTACCACCCAATGATGTCAGGATCCCCAGGACGACAAGAAGCCAGGAGTTCCGTGAACTTATTTTCCCCGTGCTACATTTTAGGCCTTGAACCCCAATCCCGACTGTTTTGCTATAAGCAATTTCGGAGTAGTTGGTTCCAAACCCCCCCCCCCCCAATGCGATTGCGCATGCTCGGAAAGGGGATTCGCGTCCCAGACTCCAAAAGCTGTGCAGTCATCACGGCCCGCCACGTTGCGGGTCCCCTTTGTAGTTTCTCCTGTTGAACGCCAGGTGGAGAGCTTGTCTCGAAGGCACCACCAACGTGAAAGGGGGCGCTGTGGCGCCGGGACCGAGCCTCTTGCTTGTGTTCACTCTATCTGCGGCGAAGCAACTCGTTGGCTCTGTTCGCGCATGCGCAGAGCCTTCTTTTTTGCGCTTCCCGCGCCCCCGCCCCTCTCTGTCTTCTCTACCCTGGGAGCAGGTAAGGCCTTGAGGCCTCGCGTCCTCTTTGTGGCGCGCACGCGCGCGAAGCAGTACCCCTTGCGTGGACGCGTGGCCACCCTGACCTTGCTAGCTCCCACCCGGGTCCTCGCACCCTCGCTGCTGCCGGCATCTCCGCGCCGAGAGCGGCCCCTTCCTCGTGTCGGTGACCTCTAACCGCACGGGCCTGGCGCCATCTTGGGTGTCTCACGGGGTTTGGGGGGCCCCCCTGGTGTGCGTGTTCTCGCCGGGCGCGAACCAGGCTTTATGGATGCTCTTTGCTCACCCTCCGCCTTTTCACTATTGTCATAACCCCACATTCTCCCCTCCTGTCTCTGCTTCCTCCTGCCATCCTGATCAAAATAGCCTTAATTTTTAGAAACCTTCAGACTGAACACTTGTGTAGATCAGGCTGCCCTTAAATTCTTAGAGATTTGCCTGCTTCTGCCTCCTGAGTGCTGGGATCACAGGTGTGTTCCACCATGTCCAGCAAAAAGCAAAGTTTTCGGTAGAACAAGACTTGGATCAAAAAGTCTGATTCAAGATTTGCAGGTAGTGCACCTACGGTTGGACAGGTTGAGGCCAGTTTACTTAAGGGAACAGTGTTTAACGAGCCTATCTATACTTGGACCGAGTATCAGTTTGTGGAATATTCAAACTTAAGAAATGAGGAAAAGCCGAGGATGTAGCTCAGTGGTAGACCATCTCTTACCTAGTGCACTAAGGTTCTGGGTTCTACCACCTCAAAAGTGAAATTACAGAGTCCTTGCTCTGCCGCTACCACCCCTTCAGTGTTGTTGAGACCTTGACAATGTGTACCTTAAACAGAAAGACAATTAGAAAGCTTATTTAAAACATTGGCACTAGGAAGATCTAAGGGGGAAGCCAAGAACACACTTTTTTTAAAAATTGTTTTTAGGGGCTGGGAAGATAACTCTGCAGTTAAGAGCATCTCTTGCTCTTCCCGAGACCCCAGGTTTGGTCACCAGTACCCACAGTTCCGGAGAATCCAGTGTCTTCTGACTTTCTTGGGCACTAGGCATACACGTGGTACACATACATACATTCAGGCAAAACACTTATATACAAATCTCAAAATGTCTTAAATTGCTCTATTGTGTGTGAGTGTGCACCATGATGCACTTGTGGAGGTCAGGAGACTGCTCTTGGAAGTACTTCGTTCCACATGTACTCCAGGGCTATAGGGCAAGGGCTTTACCCTCTGAGCCATCTTGCTGGCCCAGTGACATTCATTTTTAATATATATGCCACCTCTCAGGTAATTCTGGTTCAAGTGGGCTTACTTCATTTGGGGAAAAACATTGTCCTAAATCTTAAATCACCTATTCTTTCTTTGGGTCTTGAGGATGCAAAATGTGAAATGAACATCCAGTCGATGCTGATTGGAGTAATGCTAATGTTCCTTGTTGATTGATTGGCTGCATCTTGTTAATATAAAAGTCAATATTTTAAGGAGTCAGATGCTTCAGATAATAAAAAAGATTGAACACTTCCAGTGCCTTTGTCTTCTAACAATTCTCCCAAAAGTGGGATTCTAGTCTTTTGAGGCTGGAGGTATAGCCAGTACTAGGTTAGTATGCTTAAGGTCTTGGGTTCTAGCACTAATACTCCCCACCCTAAGGTCTTACAGTTGCCCAGGCTGTCCTCAAACTTTAAGTCTTGCCCCTGTCTCCTGTGTGCTGGGATTACAAGTGCTAGAGCTGCTAGGTCTCCGGTCTTTAAGAAACGCCTTTTCTGGGCCTAGACAGACTAGGAAGAGATGATTTAAAAGCAAGGGACACTGGGGAAATTATTTTGACAGCCCCAAGTCATGAGACTTTGGAAATGGATGGTAGTTCTTTTTTGGAGCGGGTGGAGTGAGTGTGTGTGTGTGTGTGTGTGTGTGTGTGTGTGTGTGTGTGTGTGTGTGTGTGTGTGTGTGTGTGTGTGTGTGTGTGTGTGTGTGTGTGTGTGTAGGGGGAGTTTCTCTGCATAGCCCTGGCTATCCTGGAACTCACTCTATAGACCAGGCTGGTCTCTAACTCAGATCTGCCTGCCTCTGCCCAAGTGTTGATTAAAGGTGTGTGCCACCACTACCACCTGGATGGTGGTTCTTAAAAGCATGGAGCAAACATTGTCCAGGCCATGAGAAAGTCACCTGATTTCCAGACTCTGATGCCACTGTACTGATGACCTGACATCCATCATCTGCCCTTTGAACTAATTAAGCTCCCTAGTGCTCCTTCTCAGGTATAAGGATGCAGTTTGGTGAGCAGGAAGTGTTTACAGTGCTGTTTCTTATTTCCAGCTCTCTTGCCTTGGCCCCTCACCCCTGAAAATGTATGCCTGTTCCAGGTTCATCTCCACCCGCTCTTTGGTGAGTACATTTTGTGGAAGGATCCTAAAAGGAGGACACCTTGTTCTTTATATTGGAGAGTGCCAGAGGCGTCCAGCCTTCTGACATGCCATTGTCCGTTACAAATGTATCATGACTACCACATATGAGCCTTGGGCCCAAGGGAGTCAGAAAGAGGGTTGTTGGATCCCCTGGAGCTGGAGTTATGGATGGTTGTGAGCCACCGTGTAGGGGCTAGGAATTGAACCTGAGTCTTTACAGATGCTCTTAACCATGAGGCATCTCTCCAATCCCTCTCTTATTATTTTGTTGTTGCTGTCATTTTGAGATAGGGTCTCACTATGTAGCCCTGGCTGGCCTGAAACATGCAGAGATCTGCCTTCCTCTGCTTCCTGAGTGCTGGGATTAGAGGTGTCTGCCTCTCTTAAACTAATGAAATTTGTTAAAAAGAATGATTTAAGGTTCTGACTAAATTTGAAAGAATGGAAGAAGCATCAGAGAACATCCTACTGGGTGCAGTGACTTGGCATGGTTCTGAAAGTTGCCTCTGTAGCTTTCCTTGACCTTCCTGCCCATGTCATTCCACTAGGTCAGGAGCACCTCTCAGTTGCTGAGCCGTCCTCTGTCTGCCGTGGAGCTGAACCCACAGACTTGGAGAGATGAGGTACCTTGAGGTGGAGTTGGGACTGGAGTTCTGGTGAGGGGTAAAAAGGGTTGCTCCCAGAACCAGTGTGGGGTGGGGGGGAGTGTGAGGACAATTACCACAGACTGAACTTCTGGAAGGATCAAGCCATGACTTTAGGTAGGGATGGAAGGCAGTGAATACTCTTTTGTTAGGAATTGCCACTGGCAGTTCCTGCTTTGGTGTGCTGCTGGCAACTTCCTTCCATTACTCATCCTGGGTGGAAGAATTGTCTCGGCAGTTTAGAGCATTTGCTCTGATATAAGCCCCTTGGTCCACGACTCAGCCTAGTGTACTGATTAGCTGTTGGGGTCAAGAACAGGCTCATGTCTCAGACTTAACAAGTTCTCTGCCAGCGTTTTAGGGAGGTTCCTAGGGAATTATGATCTACTGAGAAGGAGTATCACACTGGGCGATCCAGCAGTTTGGAAGAGTACAGTGTTTCCAAAACACAGCAGTAGATTACTCACAAAAGCCTCTTCTTCACAGGCCCTCAGCAGCTTGCCAGTCCCTCGTCCTTTGACCTCACTCGTCCCTAGCCGCAGCTTCCAAACCAGTGTCATTTCCAGGGACATCGACACAGCCGCCAAGTTCATTGGGGCTGGGGCTGCTACTGTTGGGGTGGCTGGCTCTGGGGCTGGGATTGGAACTGTTTTTGGGAGCCTCATCATTGGTTATGCCAGGTAAGATTACCTGGGCCCTCTGTTAGCTCTGCTATGTTTCAAAGGTCAGATTTAGAACTGCACTGTCCTATATAGAGGCCCCTAGCTGGGCCTTGTTTTTTTTTTGGTTTTTCGAGACAGGGTTTCTCTGTGGTTTTGGAGCCTGTCCTGGAACTAGCTCTTGTAGACCAGGCTGGTCTCGAACTCACAGAGATCCGCCTGCCTCTGCCTCCCGAGTGCTGGGATTAAAGGCGTGCACCACCACCGCCCGGCAAAATAAATTAATTAAAAACAAAAATGCAAGCTAAGCTGGGCCTAGTGGGACACACCTTTAATCCCAGCATTCAAGAGGCAGAAGCAAGTGATCTCTAAATTTGAGGTTACCCTGGTCTACAAAGCTAATTCCAGGGTGCCAGACACAAAGAAATCCTTTCTTAAAAAAACTAAAGAAAAAAAAGTAAGAGCCAATAAGATGGCTTAGTGGGTTTACACACCTGACAACAGGATGGAATCGAGCCAGCTTTTACCGTTTGCTCTCTGACCTCCACGTGCATACACACCCACACTTAGATAAATATTCAGATCCTCCTTCTCGTGCCGCCCTAGGTGGCCTGGAGTGCACAGAGCTCTGCCTGCCTCTGCTCCCTGAGTGCTGGCATTAAGGGTGTATATAGACACACTCTGCTTTAAGGTTTTTTTAATAAAATTAATACAAGCTAGGTATGATGGAACAGACCTATAATGCCAACAATTGTGAGATAGAGGCGGAACAGTCAGCAGTTCCAGGTTAGCCTGGGCTACATGGTGAATTCAGGCCAGCCTAGGCTATATGAGACCCTATCTTAACATAAAATTGAGGTTTTCAGTTCCTTTATCATGTAATTTCTAGTGCTTGGAAGCTGGATGGAGCCTCAGTTAACGGCAGCTACAGCACATGCACGTCGCCATAGTGTGGAGCAAGAACCAGCAAGTCTAAGCTTGAGGGTGATATTTGGATCATAGCCTGGTTTTCTATAGTTGAGTTAAAAATGGTTTTTACCTTATTTTTTATTTTTTGAGACACTTTTAAAAGAAATATTTTTATTTTTTTCTAAATTTATACACCAGAAGAGAGCACCAGACCTCATTACAGATGGTTGTGAGCCACGATGTGGTTGCTGGGACTTGAACTCAGGACCTCTGGAAGAGCAGCCCATCTCTTAACCCCTGAGCCATCTCTCCAGACGAGACAGAATCTTAACTGTGTAGTCCTGGGTGCTTCCCCACTGCTGGGATTACAAGTGGGGTTATATTCTTCAAAAGTATTTCCGAAGCAGATAGAAGTTTTCCGTGTTCTTACAGGGAAGCAGCAGGGTTTAGTGTGCTGACTTGATATGTATCCGTGTGCGCCACACAGGCACAGCTATGTGTGCACTCCAGAATAAATTAAAACAAGAGGCTCTGTGGTCCAGAACCCTGTCCCTTTACTGGAAAAGATGCCATCCTGGGCAGGGCTCAGCTAGTGCCATATAGCGTTACTGCTGTTTTCCCCATCTCTGGGGGTTTTCTCTGTTGCTCCTTCCTGGTCCCTGGCACCTGGGACTATTTGGTGCTTACTACCTCTGGACAAATCGCTGAAGAGCTAAATTAATCCTCTAGAGGCCAACACGCTGTCCTAATGTCTGGGGAAACAGGGTTAGTTTTTTTATTTTTTCAGAATCTGCTTTAAACAAGCCTGGTTACTTTTCTGTCCATAATTCTGCTAAGAGTTTGTGTTGTCTTACCCGTAAGACTCCCGTAGGCACAGGTAAGAAGGGTGAAGTGTATGTTGACTCTAAAGTTAGGTGCCGTCCTGTTTGATTCCACCTGGGTTCTGGAACAGTGTTGTGCCCAGAGTCCTGGGACCCTGAGGGTGGACGCCACAGCCCATCTGTGGTTTGGGTTCTGCTGCTTCGGAAAGACTGTCATTTTGAGTATCCCCGGCCTTTCTGTTCTGGCCCTGAGCGTTAAGTCTCCAGGCCTGCGATGGGGAGAGATCCACTGGGGAAGGTGTTTGCACATGGCCGTACAGCTCCGTAGATTGTCTCCCTCTACCGTGTTCACCACCCCCCCACCCCCCACCCCCCGTTGAAACCGTAGTGGGAGAATATGGGTACAATGGGTCTCGATGAATCCGTCTAAGCCTAGAATGTTAGCTTGCAGGAAACCGAGCGTCCACCGAGATGTTTGCCTTTTCCTTGTGGACCACAAGTTCAGACTTCTCTCCTCTTTCCCCAGGAACCCTTCTCTGAAGCAACAGCTCTTCTCCTACGCCATTCTGGGCTTTGCCCTCTCAGAGGCCATGGGGCTCTTTTGCCTAATGGTGGCCTTTCTCATCCTCTTCGCCATGTGACACAGCTGTCTCCACTGCACCCCCATAGTTCTTTTGTGTCCTGTCTGCCCTGTGTGTTCCTTTTCCTGTACCTCCCCAGGAAGTCTGGGGAAGTGATTGGCTCAGGGTTTGACAGAGAGAAGACAAATAAATACTGTATTAATAAGATGTTTCCTGAGTCTCCTGTGTATATTTCTTTTCCACAGTTGGCTGAGTGCCTTGGTAAGAGAACCGAGGCCCGATGATGATGGCTCTAAACTCCGCAGGGATCTGGCAGGCTCATTCATTTAAGATTTATTTATTTATGTATTTCATGTACATGGGTATTTTGTCTGTATGTGCATCTGCACACCAGAAGAGGGTATCAGATCCCATGGGACTACAGTTACAGACTGTTGTAGAACCACTGTGTGGGAGCTGGGAATTGACCTCTGTAAGAGCAGCCAGTGCTCTTAAATGCTGAGCCATCTCTCCAGTCCTTGGGTTCATTCTTTAATTTTTTATTTCAGGAAAGTTCCATTCAAAATAGCTGTTCTTTTCTGTTGTGGAAAATTATTTTAATTAAGCAAAGATGTGTTACATTTGTTTATGCTGCAGAATATTGCTTTAACTATGTAAAGGTGTTACTTTATGTTGTTTAATTATGAAAAGCTGTTTACTTTGCCTGTCTAAGGCACCTGATTGATTTAATAGAGCTGAACAACCAATAGCTGGGCAGAAAAAGGATAGATGGGGCTGATGGGCAGAGAGAATAAATAAAAGGAGAAACTGAAGAACGAGAGGAGGAGACAAGAACAAGGGAGACACCAGACAGACAGAGAAGCAGTGAAAGTAAGTTATATAGAAGTAAGAGGGGCTGGAGAGATGGCTCAGTGGTTAAGAGCATTGCCTGCTCTTCCAAAGGTCCTGAGTTCAATTCCCGGCAACCACATGGTGGCTCAC
>NC_022017.1:1586244-1588196 GCF_000317375.1 Microtus ochrogaster
TAGACCAGGCTGGTCTCGAACTCACAGAGATCCGCCTGCCTCTGCCTCCCGAGTGCTGGGATTAAAGGCGTGCGCCACCACCGCCCGGCTTAGTTTAGTTTTTTAAATGGTGAGTCTTGCCACATTGCCCAGGCTAGCCCTGAACTAGGCTCAAGTGTACTTTAAAATGCCTTCCTGGCCTTCCCACACCTTGCCCTTGCTCTGCTCGTCTCTGTTGTTTCCTCCTCTTCAAACTTATGAAAGACTTGACTTAAATACTCCTCTACGACCCTTTGTCAAATGAGCATGGACCCCTGATCACATCCCCTTTATAATATGGATGATAAGTTGTGGGTTCATGTGCATATGGACTTTTTTCAAGACAGGGTTTCTCTGTAGCTTTAGAGCCTGTCCTGGAACTTGCTCTGTAGACCAGGCTGGTCTCGAACTCACAGAGATCCGACTGCCTCCAGAGTGCTGGGATTAAAGGTGTGCCCACTACCTCCCAGCGGGCTATTTTCTTTCAAACCACGGCAGGACCTGGCTTGTCTACAGCTGAAAGTTACTGGAAGTGTCTGTATATTTAGGAGTAAGCAGTATCCCTCCCTTTGCTTTGGTCACTTGAATTAGAACCCTGGTAGGAGACGCTCCTGCCCTGTCCTCCCTTTGGGGTCATTGGGTATGTGCTTTTCCCTTGATCCTGGAACCGAGTGGAGCTGACCCATTGGAGAGAGCAAAGCGTTGTGGCCTGTGTGTGCTTTTGTTCGAAGGTGAGTAATGAGATGGACACCTGGAAATAGATTTACTCCAGAGGGGTTGAGGCAGCAGGCCTCCTCTCAGCTGAGGCTGAGGACACTGATTGGCTACCCAAGTTGCAACAGCTTGGGGTGAAGTCAGTCATGCTGTGTTTGGTAGAGAAACAGATTTTTGGTATTTATTATTTTTTTAAATTTATTTTTATTTTTTTATGTACATTATTGTTTTACCTGTGTGTATGTCTGTGTGAGGGTGTCAGTTCCCTAGAACTAGAGTTACAGACAGTTGTGAGCTGCCATGTGGGTGCTGAGAATTGAACACAGGTCCTCTGGAAGAGCAGTCAGTGCTCTTAACCACTGAGCCATCTCTCCAGCGCCAAGAAACGCATTTAAGAGCAGATTTTCTGAAGATCTTTCACAACCCTGGTTTCTATTTGGCCTGGTTTTTAAAATCACCCCATGATTTGAAATCAAGAGGCTTCAGAAACTCGGATTTCTTTGTAACACTAGCCAGTTCTAACCAGTAACTTTCCAGTACTTCTGGTTTTCCCATCTGTAAACAGAAACAGCCGTTGTCTTCCCAGAAATGACACAAGGACATAGAAAGATACTTGGAGCATTCAGAAAGAACAACATTGTCAAAGCACAATATATGTTGATTTTAATTTGTTTTCTCATTCTTCATGGGCCTCACAGTCTATTCAAGCCATTTTCTAGACTGCTTTCCCTTCTGGTTGGCATAAGGAAGGGAATTTTTTTTTTTTTTTTTTTTTTTTTTGACTGAAAAGCTTCTTAGTAGTGAACCCAGAGATGCTGCAGTCAGAGACCTGCTTTCCTGTGCTTAGGAGCCTCAATTGTTTCTTCAGCACCAGGGAAGGAAGGTTGCAGTTTTATGCCCTCCTAATTAGAAGTAAACGACACCCTTTGAAAATCATCTAAATGTTAAACACACGCCTTTAATCCCAGCACTCAGGTGGCAGAGGCCAGCGTGGTGAGTTCCAGGACAGCCATGACTACAAGAGAGAAAAGAAAAGAAAATCATCCCAAATGCTATACAGCAGTCAGGAGGTGATGGAGGAAGGTCATTGGTTGATTAAATAAAGAAGCTGCTTGCCCTGATAGGTTAGAACATAGGTGGGAGGAGCAGACGCTGGGAGGAAGAGGAAGTGAGCTCAGAGACTCGACAGTTCTCTCAGGGGCAGACGCCTCAGAGAGACA
>NC_022017.1:1595606-1607137 GCF_000317375.1 Microtus ochrogaster
GAGAAAAGGCTAGATAGAAATGGCCAAGCAGTGATTAAATGAATACAGTGTCCGTGTAATTATTTGGGGTAAAGCTAGCCGAGTGGCGGGAAGCA
This sequence comes from Microtus ochrogaster, assembly GCF_000317375.1. Taxonomy (NCBI): domain Eukaryota; kingdom Metazoa; phylum Chordata; class Mammalia; order Rodentia; family Cricetidae; genus Microtus; species Microtus ochrogaster. The sequence goes on from NC_022017.1 coordinate 1,595,702, forward strand.
GCCCACCGCTCCTATTACAACAAGGAGGAGCTCTCCCCAGCCTCTCAGGATGGGTGTCTTAGTGTCAGGCTCTGCCAAGGTCATCGGCCTAAGAAAACTACCAGTCAGCCGTACTTGGGATCTAGCTGATGTCTAGGAAGCTAGTGCACCTGCGTGTGACCTTCCATCAGCAAATCAAGAGGAAGAACAGCCACAGTGGGGAATGGTGCTGTAGTTCTGCAAGTTTTGAGCAATAAAACTTTTTATTGAGCCGTATCTCAAAATACCTTACCTTTTCCCAGTCTGTGTTCAGAACACATCTCTGGTCCACCCACCTGATTTTCTCACTATTTGGGGAGGATAAACTAAAAGTTTTGAGGAGAAAACTTTTCAGTTCCCAAGCATTCCTTAAAACTTCCTTATTTTTTTGAATATTTACTTCAAAACACTGTGGATATTAGTACATTGTGATCAAGAGGCCACAAAAGAAATGGCAGAGAGAGGGAGAGAGAAAAAGACCCCTGTAGGAACAGGAAGAAGAGGGAATGAAGTACTCTAACTGGTTCTAGAGTACTAAGAGAAGCTGAACAAGTCCTGCCCTGTGCCTAGGATTCTAAATGGCTTTTGTCATTTCTTTTTTGTTGTTGTTTTTGTTTTGCTTTGTTTTTTCGAGACAGAGTTTCTCTGTGCAACAGCCTTAGCTGTCCTGGAACTTATGTCACCAGAACTCAACAGAGATCCGCCTGCCTCTGCCTCCCAAGTGCTGGGATCAAAAGCGTGAGCCACCAGCGCCCTGGTTGGGCCACATCCAAGGACCTCGACAGCAGAGAGCTTTCTCATACTGCCAGTGTTAGAGGAAATGAGATTTGAAAATGGGCTTAAAGAACTATTGCCAGTTTGTAGCTAGAGGGGGTCATTTGCAAAGATAGGAAGTAGTCTCTCTGCTGAGACTAACATTCTAACTAGCAGCCAAAAGAAGTAGCGAGCTCACCTCACAACTTCAAGATGAGACTTCTGAAAACACATACATCAATTCCTTCTTCTCAGAACCTCCAGAAGAAGACCCAGCCCATACAACAAGTTGCTGCCTAACTTCATCGGATCAAATGTAGCTCAGGAAAGCTGAACAAAAAAGATATTTAACCCAGAGGGGTATGTATGCTTTGGAGTCTTCCCATTTGTGTGACGTAGGAACTTTTTCTTTAGTGTTTAAGATTGAAGACTTGTCCAGGCTTGATGGCACACACCTGTCCCTGTGTTATACAGCTCTGCCTCTAAGGTGCCGTTGAAGGCAAGGAAAAGAAATCTGGATAATTTCTGAGGCTTCTCAGTGAAGACTTTTCTTAAATTGCTGTCTCCATTGCTGTCTTGAGAACAGGTACATTTTTTTTTTTTTGATTTTCGAGACAGGGTTTCTCTGTGGCTTTGGAGCCTGTCCTGGAACTAGCTCTGTAGACCAGGCTGGTCTCGAACTCACAGAGATCTGCCTGCCTCTGCCTCCCGAGTGCTGGGATTAAAGGTGTGTGCCACCATCGCCCGGCAACAGGTACATTTTTTCCTGCTCCTGGGTTTGTTTTACCACACTGATAATTTTCTGGGGGTTCTGAGCAGGCTCAGTTTAGGTGATAGATATTTTTTTTAAGATTTTTTTTATTATGTATACAACATTCCTTCCATGTATGCTTGCATGCCAGAAGAGGGCACCAGATCTCATTACAGATGGCCGTGAGCCACCATGTGGTTGCTGGGAATTGAACTCAGGACCTCTGAAAGAGCAATCAGTGCTCTTAACCTCTGAGCCATCTCTCCAGCCCCGGTGATAGATATTTTTAACCATGGTGGATTATGGCCTTCCAGGAACTGCAAAGCGGCTTTTACAGAAAGACACTCTCCACACATCTTGCTGAGTTGGGACTGGGAGCAGGGGCCGTTGGCTGGCGTGAGGTGTTTTGTACACTGTGAAGAGATGGTTTCTGGGTTAGGCAGACTTGTGGTCCCTCTATGCTCCCCATAGCTTCTCCATCCACATTTCCAACACCTGGAGAAGAAACTTCAAGTTTCCAAAACATAGCTGCAAAGTAACAAACAGCTAGCCCCGGCTCCCTTAGCAACAGGGGACAGTCCATAGGGATCTGAGGGAGAAAGTCTACAGCAGGGAAAGTTTACTCGGTACAAAAGACTCCAGGGCTGGGTGTTGTTCTCTAGGAGTAGAATGCTTATAGCACATGAACCAGACCCTGGGTTTAATCCCCAGAACTGCAGAAAACTAAAACCATGAAAGACCGCATTTTCAGGAAACAGCTTGACCCTGTGGAATAGTCTGGATAGAGAGTTCCAGAACCCTGGATTCAGGTTACCCACTAAGCTTTTGTTAACTGTGTGTGCTGTGTGTTCCTTTCCTTGTGAAATGAATGCCACAGAAATAAATGAAATTAGTATTTTTTTTCTTAAAATCTGTTTTTCATTTTGTTTTGTTTTAATTTTTGGTTCTGGAGCTTGAACCCAGGGCTTCCCCATGCTAAGCATATATGTTCTACCATTGAACTACAGCCCAGCACAAATTTAGGTTTTAAAATGATCTCTCTCTCTCTCTCTCTCTCTCTCTCTCTCTCTCTCTCTCTCTCTCTCTCTGTCTGCTGTTTCTTAGTTACCGATTTACCGAGAGTAACTTAACACTAGGATTCTGTGCCAATACTAAAATTAGACGCTGGCACTCTTATTTTCTCTGCTTGCTTTTGTTTAGGGGATGTAAGAGAGACATTTGCCCTCCTAGATCTAGTTAGTAATATAGCAAAAACTAAAGACAACGTTCTAGAAAACACTCTATCCAGCCTGCAGTCATCTTTTCAAAATAATCCAATTCTGCCCTGGGCTTTGGTGATTTGACCTCTTGTAGAAATGTGTCTGGGAAACCTAGGGAATGGAAGAGGATCTGAGTGCTAGGAAGGAAGCTGGGCTTCTGAGTCCTCTGACCGCCTCCCTCTCCCAGCCGGATAAGACAGGCTTTCTGCCACTAGAACTAAACTCCCCAGTCACGTCACAAAAGGCCTAGAGTTACTCCTGAGTGTGCTGACATCTCTGGGGGTGGGAAGGTCAAGTGTGGGCGCTTTTCCTGCCCAGAGACGCCAGAGGGAATAAGGAACAGGCAGAGAGGAACTCAATCTTTTCCAGCTGCAACTCAGAGAGAAAAGGAACAAATTCTTCACCAGGGAAGATTGTGTAAACAGCGTCTTTGGCTGCAGTCGTAGAGCTGGGGAAGAAAAGAAAGGGATCTTTGTTCTCCCCTACCCCAGGCTGAGCACAATCAGGAGAGCTGGGATTGTTTGCTTTGGCAGGGGACTCCCTGTCTGGAAGGACTGGTGGGGCCTCTGTCGGGTTTCCTTGTGCGCTTGGGAAGAAGACATTCCTCAACTCAAAGCCTCTACCTAAGGAAGTAGCTGGGGAGCTGGAGGTTTCTGGCACATTCTCTGCTTTGTTCACTGCCTGCCACCCCCCTCTCAACACAGTTTTGCTAGTTTAATTGACTGCCATCTTCCTGTCTTTGAGGGTGCTTTTAGTTCTTTTACTAATGTCCGATCCCAAAAGAAATTATATTTTTGCTGGTATGGTGGCTGCAATCCCAGCTTATGGAAGGTAGAAACAAGGTCAGAGGTTCCAGGCCAGGCCTGGCTACCTAGATAAATTGAAGCCAGTCTAGCTGCAATAGACCCTGCCTCAAACATCACCACCTCACTACTGCCCTGCCCCCTCCCCAGGAAAAAGAAACACTACATTTTGAAAGTGCAAAATGATGCCAGGGCTCCTCTCTAAGAAGTCTACCAACAAAAAGGTATCCCAAGCCAGCTAGTCTCGGTTCACACACCTAGGATCTAGCACTAGAGGGAGAGATAGGAGGAACAGGAGTTCAAAACCAGTCCAGGAGTGTGAGGCCAGCCTGGACTACATGAGACCATGACTCCAAAGTCCCCCTGAATGTGGCTGACAGATGCATGGCTGGGGCAGACTGAGGGGCCACTGGCAGTGGCACCAGGGTTTATTCCTACTGCTTGTACTGGCTTTTTGGGAACCTATTCTCTTTGGATGGATACCTTGCTCAGCCTACATATAGTAGGGAGGGCCTTGGTCCTTCCCCAAAGAAATATGCCTTACCCTCTCTGAGGATTGGATGGAGGTGGGGTGAGAGGGTGTGTGGAGGGAATGGAGGAGGGGAAGGAGAGGAACTTGGATTGGTATTTTTTAAAAATCTAATAAATTATATATAAAAAAACTAAAATAAAAAAGGGTGATTGCTGGGTCATCTTGTCCATCCTATGGTTTTTAGGTGCTATTCCATATAACACTGACAATTGCAGTAGTAGAACTATGCCTTCATCTGGCTTTATTTCTTCGTGCTTATCTATGTAACATTCTTCACATATCTAGAGGCACAAAGGGTTAATAATCCTTCAACATCTGAGTTGTGAAGTGTGTGCAGTTCGGTCCATAACAAGAGGTGACCTGCTATGAGGTCTGAGCTTGGTGAGTCCACAGTTCTCCACCACGTCCTAAGAGTCAGACAGCTCTGCAGGCCTTCTGGCTTCCCGTGTTCCTTCTTCAGTCCACACACTCCAACCACAGCTTCTCATTATCTTTGGAAACATGGGCTTGATCAATTATTCTCCTACTAAAAAAACATTTCATGAATTCCGGTGACAAAGGTTTAGATACCTATTGGTGGAAAATAGGGTATTCCAGGGGACCTTTTTTCTGGCCTCTCTTTTGTCTACTCCCTTGTCCAGCACCATGAACTCCAAGACCGGCGCTGTCCTTTGGTCTAATTCCCCCCCACAACTTCTCCTGAAAGCCCCCCGCCCAGCTTGTTAAACAACTTAGCACCGGTAACACCATTTTGCAAGGCTTGTACTGAATATTCAGGGTTTTAACAAAGGGCAGTTTAGAAGCTGCCAAAACGAGATAGAGACACCTGTGGCTGGGCCGGGGGAGGAACGGTGAATACCGAGAAAGACACCCTGTCTGCCCTAGACAAGAGCCAAGGCAGCCCATATCTGAATTCTCGGGAACCAGGGACCTTGTCCTGACTTGAACTCAGCCATATTCAAACTGACCAATGAATACCCTGTAACTATGCATCTCGCTTCTGTAACCGTGCTTCTGCTCCCTTTACCCTATAAAAACCCCAGCCTGACAGCGCGCCAGTCCTCCGAGAGACTTGGACGCCCCAGGTACCTGTGTACCTAAATAAACCTCTTGCTGTTTGCATCCGCTGGCCTCGCTGTTCCTTGGGAAGGGTCTCCCCAGACTGAAAGACACTCTCTGAGCGTCTTTCACTCCCAGTCAGTTCCTTTTATGCTTTCTCATTCTAGATATTTAAATGAAGTCCATCAGGCACCCTTGGTTCCTCCACTCTACACAGGACGTGGGTTGCCAGCCACTGTAGTCTCTCACGTGGTACTATAATAGCCTCCCTCCTGGTCTCCCTGCTTCTGCCTGTGCCTACTCCCTAACATAGCCATCACTTACAGAAAAATTGTGTTATTCAGAACAACACTACTAATGTCAGGGCTGGGGAGATGGCTCATTTGGTAAAATGCTTACAGCATAAGCAAAGGGACTTGCATTTGGATCCCCAGTATCCCCATAAAAAGCCAGATATGTAGTAGCTTATGTCTACAATCCAAGAGCTGAGAGCATGTGCACACGCACACACACACATGCTTGCACAAATACACACACATACATCACCATCACAACTGTGGTTTAGACTTTTGTTTGTTTTGTTTTTTGAAACAGGGTTTCTCTGTGTAGCCCTGGCTGTCATTATAAGTGGTTGTGAACCACCATGTGGGTGCTGGGAATAGAACTTGGGACCTCTGGAAGAGCAGCCAGTGCTCTTAACCACTGAGCCATCTCTCCAGCTCCAATTTAGACATTTTTATTCCAACAAGTTCCCTTGAAGCCTGTCCCACCCCACCCACCACAGCTTTCAGGAGCCACTGATCTGATTTCTGTTCCCGAAGTTTGCTTTCTCTAGAATGTTTTTAAAGGTTGTTTCAGCCAGGCGGTGGTGGTGCACGCTTTTAATCCCAGCACTCGGGAGGCAGAGGCAGGCAGATATCTGTGAGTTCGATGCCAGCCTGGTCTAGAAAAGCTAGTTCCAGGACAGGAACCAAAAGCTACGGAGAAACCCTGTCTCGAAAATCAAATAAATAAATAAATAAATAAATAAATAAATAAATAAATAAGTGTTGTTTCCTTTTTTTGAGTTATTATTGCTTTATTATCATTCCTCACAAAGAACCAAGGGAATCTACAAACTAGAGACAACAAGCTGTCTCACCCCAAGAAGATCAAACCAACTCAACCCTCCCACTGAAGGACCTGGGTGCCCGAGATGAGGGACAGTCATCTCTAACTCTGGAACACATCTTTTATGAGACAGGTTCTTAGTACATTTTGTAGACCAGCTTGGCCTTGAAACTTACAGCCATTCTCCTGGCCCTGCATCCCAATTTTTAGAATTACAGGCTTACATCATGCCCCTGGCACCGAATCTGCCTTTTTAGAAATATAAATTTGGGCTGAGAGATGGCTCAGCCATTAAAGGTTAGGCTCACAGGAGCACAACCAAAAGAACGGTTCCACTAAGATTCATCTTGTAAGAAAGCGGGGTGACAGTCTCACCCTTCCCAAAGCCCAGGCTACACCCTAAAGAGGCTCAGTAAGCCAGCACTGTTCTCAGTCTTTCAGGCTTTGGTAGAAGTATGCTTCCACTGGGTTTCAAAAGCTCTGGGCCTCATACCCCTGCTGAAGGCCTTCTCCTTCCTGTTGACCTACGGAAGGGACCAAGTCCAGAGGTTGTAAGTAACTCCAACAACATGAAGCATGTTGTTCTTGCCAGGCATCACCCAGACAGCACCAGTGAGCAGTGCCAGAGGGGTGCTCTATGATGGTGGTGGTCACGCTCCGGAGCTGTCAGGTCCCTGACAGCTGCTAGGATGGGAGCAGGACACAGTCTGGCCTACTTGCTCTAGGAAAATCTTTGTCATACAGAAATGCCTTCTTGGGAAGACAGCAGGTAACAGGTGGGGTTGGAGCATGCACCTTTGGCTCACTTGGCACCCAGGCCACAATTCCACTCCCCGTCCGGCCATCAGAAAAGAAGAAGTTGTCAGGAGGGACCCTGGAGACAGGGCCATCACAATTTCTTGTGCCAAGATCCCTGTAACCACAGCACATACTGGGGTCATCGGGAAGCAGTCAGGACTGACACCCAGTGGGTCAAGCACATCATTTCGTATCTGCAGCAGCAGTTCTGCGTCCTCACTTATAGCTGTCAGAACTGCAACCTCTCCCTTCATCTGTGTGGAATTTCAGCAGCTCTTGCAGCAGAAAGTAGTCTGGGGCTGTGCGCTTCAGGGAGGCCTTGGCTTTCTCTCATTCCAATCCACTTTCAGCGCCTCTTTTACAAGGCAGAAGCACTTCGTTTTTGGCCATGGTTGCTCTCTTGGGATCAGGTTCATCTTTTCCTTGACCAACTTTGGCAACTTTGGTTTTCTCTTCTACAAACTCATGCTCTCCAAGATTTGCAAAGGTGTACCTGATGGAGGAGGGTCATCTGTCTATTTGTTACTTTCATTGGTTAATAAAGAAACTGCCTTGGCTTTTTGATAGGGCAGGATTTAGATAGATGGCGTAGACAGAACAGAATGCTGGGAAGAAGGGAAGTGAGCCAGACGCCAGGTCAGACATGCTGAATCTTCAACGGTAAGCCACCACCTTGTGGTGCTACAAATATTAATAGAAATGGGTTAATCAAGATGTGAGAATTAGCCAATAAGAGGCTAGAACTAACAGGCCAGGCAGTGTTTAAAAGAATACAGTTTGTGTTGTTATTTCAGGTGTAAAGCTGGCCGGTGGCCGGGAGCTGGGAGGCTTCTACAGTACCCAAAGACATCTCCTGTGAAGACCATGGTGCTGTTTCTGTGACAGATCTGGTCAACTTAGCAATGACATCCCTGGAGCAGCAAGTCAGGCACACGGCATCAAGCTGAGTGATGATGCCTCTAGCTCTTTCCCTGCATCCTCAGTGTCCACCTTCACATCCACCATGGGGTTGAGATTCTGGGCTCATTCCAAAGAGGCCTCAGCCCTATTTTGGCCCACAGAGCCTGTTCGAATCAAGAATTGAGCTCCATGGTCTTCTGGAGATACCTGTTCGTGATCCAGCATGGTCCTTTCACTCCCGCCAGGATAAATTCTTGGCAATTTCAGCCCAAGTCCTTTCATGCCTACAATCAACACCTGGGAAGCTCAAAGCTGCTTCTGGACGTCCAGTCCCCCACAGGATCTGCCACTCATCCTGCGCCGCCTCCTCCTCGCTGATGCCGCTGCTGCTGGACTCTTTCTCCACCATGGCACCAGCTTTTGCCTCACCCACTCCGGCTCTTGCCAACCTACAGCAGAGCCGTAAGAGGGGGCCATGTCTGCCTGTTTTTAAAGGTTTTGAGAGTCCTACAAGGAAAGGTAATGCATCCAGATTTTTGCATGCATTGCTCCTTATTGCAAATGCTATCTTATTGGACTGTCCTCTGTAACGTCTTCATCCGGTCATCAGTTGACCGGCATTCGGGCGGATTATCATTCAGGGCTGATACGTAGGGCTGCTCTGAGTATTCATGTGCAAGTCTTTGTGTGGATGCCTTTATTTCCCTTGGTTTTTCTGGTTTATGTGGTAAGTGTAGGTGGACCTTTATAAAAGATTGCCCAACTGTTTTCCAAAACGGATACACCACTTTGCACTCCAATCACCGGAATGTGAGAGTTCTCGCTGCTCGGGATCCTTACTAGCACTGCTTTAGACTGTCTATAGTTTACGTTTTAGTGATTCTAAGCCTCTTAGATAATTATCAAGTGTTTCTTTTTTTAATTTGGTGTATCTCACTATGTAGCCCAGGTTAGCCCTGGTCTTTCAAGTGCAGTAATTTCAGGTGTACCTGCTTTTTTGTTTGTTTTGGTTTTGGTTTTTCAAGACAGGGTTTCTCTGTGGCTTTGGAGCCTCTCCTGGAACTAGCTCTTATAGACCAGGCTGGCCTTGAACTCACAGAGATCCACCTGCCTCTGCCTCCCAAGTGCTGGGATTAAAGGTGTGCGCCACCACCGCCGGACCTAAGATGTACCCATTTGTTAAAATGATTTATGTTCTTGTGTTCTAAGAAATTTCTGTTTTACTGGAGATTACAAAGATTTTGAATTTTTTTTTTTTTTTTTTTTTTTTTTTTTTTTTAGTTTTTTTGACACAGGGTTTCTCTGTGGTTTTGGAGCCTGTCCTGGAACTCCCTTTGTAGACCAGGCTGGTCTTGAACTCACAGAGATCCGCCTGTCTCTGCCTCCCGAGTGCTGGGATTACAGGCGTGCGCCACCATCGCCCGGCCAAAGATTTTGAATTTTAGCTGGGCATAATAATGCACATCTTTAATCCCAGCACTAGGGAGGCAGAGGCAGGTGAATCTCTGTGAGTTCAAGACAAGTCTGGTCTATATACAGAGTTCTAGGCCAGCAAAGGCTACACACTGAGACTCTGTCTCAAACAAAACAAAATAATAAAAAAAAAAGAGTTAAATTCTATTTTTTCCTAAAAGTTTTGTTGTAGATGGAAGTTTCTATTCTGCCTGGTCCTGAAGCTGTTCAATCCCAAAGAAACACAAAAAGGCTTATATTAATTATAAACTGTTTGGCCTATTAACTCAGGCTTATTTTTAACTAGCTCTTACAACTTAAATTAACCCATAATTCTTGTCTATGGTTAGCCACGTGGCTTGGTACCTTTTCTCAGCAAGGCATTCTCGTCTTGCTTCCTCTGCATGTGACTGACGACTCTGCCTCTCCTCTTCCCAGAATTATCCTAGTCTGGTCAGCCCACCTATAATTCTTGCCTGGCTACTGGCCAATCAACATTGTATTAAACCAATATGAGTTACAAATCTTTTCAGTGTACAGGAGCATTGTCCATAGCATTTGTAGTTTTAGGTTTCATATTTAAGTCTAGCATCAATTTCAAGTCCCTTTTTTTATGGGGTACAAGGTATGAATTAAGGTTTTCTTTATACTCAGTTATATAATTTCACCATTTTTGCAAAGATTGTCTTTTTCCATTGAATTAGTTTGATATCTTTGTTGAAATTCAAGTCTCCACATGCATTTATTGATATAACTGTTTATCCTTATACCTATACCACACTCACTTCATTTCTGTAACTTTTTTCTAAACTTTGAAGTCAGGTGTATAAGTCCTCCAAGACTCTTCTGTTTATTACGTTTATTTATTTTGTGTTGAGGGGAGGCACAAGGACTGTGGTGTACATCATACAGAGGCCAGAGGACAACTTGCAGGAATTGGTGCTTTCCTTCCACTGTGTGGGTTCCAGAGACTGCTCATTTTGGCAGGCTTGGTGGCAGGTGCCCTCACCTGCTGAGTCATCTTACTGGCTCAAGACGTGTCTTTCAGAAACTGTTTTGGGGCTTAGGGATGTGGCTCAGTTGATTGAGTACTTTCCTTGCATGCACAAGGTCTTGGGTTAGCTCTCCATTGCGGATCTCCACACTTATCATCTAGACTCATACTAATACTTAACTTTTAGAAAGAAAAGGACTTTCTTTTGAATAAGAATAAAGATGCCTGTTACCCAGCCTGACTACGTTCGATTCTCAGTTCTCACATAGTAAAATAAGTTGTCCTCTGACCTTCTCATGTGCGCCATGGTACATATATGTCATACACCTACCTACATATATGTCATACACCTACCTACATATATGTCATACACCTACCTACATATATGTCATACACCTACCTACGCACACAAACTAAATCAGAAAAAAGAAGTGCCAGGCGGTGGTGGCGCACGCCTTTAATCCCAGCACTCAGGAGGCAGAGGCAGGTCAGATCTCTGTGAGTTCGAGGCCAGCCTGGTCTACAAGAGCAAGTTCCAGGACAGGCTCCAAAACCACAGAGAAATCCTGTCTCGAAAAACCAAAAAATTAAACAAATAAATAAATAAATAAATACACAGAGCCAGGCGGTGGTGGTGCACAAATTTAATCCCAGCACTCAGGAGGCAGAGGTAGATAGATATCTGAGTTTGAGGCCAGCCTGATCTACACAATGTGTTCCAGGATGGCCAGGGCTATACAGAGAAACCCTGTCTTGAAAAACCAAAACAAGGAAAAAAGAAATGAAAAGAAAAGAGCTGTGGGACAATGGTCTTTTATCCTGTCACCTGTATTAGTTTTAATAAAATGCTGATTGGCCAGTAGCCAGGCAGGATGTATAGGTGGGGCAATGAGGCAGGAAGTAGAGGCGGGGCAACAAGAATGCTGGGAAGAAGGAAGTGCAGTCTGCAGTCATAAAAACAACAAGAATGCTGGGAAGAAGGAAGTGCAGTCTGCAGTCATAAAAAC
>NC_022017.1:1607237-1613298 GCF_000317375.1 Microtus ochrogaster
ACAACAAGAATGCTGGGAAGAAGGAAGTGCAGTCTGCAGTCATAAAAACAACAAGAATGCTGGGAAGAAGGAAGTGCAGTCTGCAGTCATAAAAAGAAACAAGATGTGATTGTCTCGCTGAAAAAGTACCAAGTTGGTACTATGTGGCCAACATAGACAAGAATTATGGGCTAATATAAGTTATAAGAATTAGTTAATAAGAAGAGCCTGAGATACTGGGCCAATCAGTTCATAATTGATGTAAACCTCTGTGTGATTCTTTGGGACTGAATGACTACAGGACCTGGCAGGACAGAAAACCTCAGTCAACAGAATGGCACCCATGTGGAGAACTGCATCCTTATAAAAACTCGAGAGAGCTTGAAAAGGATTTCTAGACATACTCACACAAAAAAAAAAAATACAGAGTTTAACACAGCTTCTTAATGTTTGCTGGTAGCATTTAAGAGAGGTTTTCCTGACTCAGCAGCAGAAGCAGCAGGAAAAAAGCCGTGCAGTCTTGAAATGCAGGCTTTCTGGGACATGCTGCCAGCGTGACCTCTGGCTCTTGATGGGGTTTGTGAGCAGACTGATGCAGCTTGCTTAATGGTGACATGGTTTGGCTGTGTGCCTGAGAGCCGGTTGGTGTGTGTGATTCTCAGAGGCACAAGCAGCTCCACCATGCTGTCCTGTGTGGAGCAAGAAGTACCGTATATATCATAGTAATGGCACAGCTGAAGTTTTAGACTGGGAGCAAGCAGGATGTGCCATATATACCCTATTAATGATGCACCTTAAGAAGTACTTAGCATTTTTTTAAAATATTTAATTATTTATTAAGCATACAATGTACTGCTGGCATGGAAGGCACCAGGTCTCACTACAGATGGTTGTGAGCTACCATGTGGTTGCTGGGAATTGAACTCAGGACCTCTGGAAGAGCAGCCAGTGCTCTTACCCTCTGAGCCACCTCTCCAGCCCAGTACTTAGCATTTTAAGAAGTGCTCCTGGATAGTAAAGAATTACAGATATACAAAAAAGACAAATCCAGGTGAGTCATAGTGCTGGATAAATGCAGGCTTGGAATAGAGAAGAAAAAGAGTATAGAGACTCATAAAATAAAGTTAATGCTTAAAAAAGGTAAAGTCTTTAAAGAAACATAGTACAGATATAGATTAAAAGGAGTAAACAAAGAATAATCCACGTAAAGAGTTTTCTTTAAAATTTTTGACTGTAAAGGAGCTAACCACAGAGAGACATTTCATTATATGGGCTACTAAGCTAAACCAGCATGTATATTATAAAGGTATCTTGACTTTAGAACTTGTGTCTAAGGATATGTTGCTTTGGAAAAAAGGTTCTTCTCTTGTTTCCACAGAGTATGAGAACCTGTGGATTACTTCCAGACTGGTGTGGTTTGATGGAACAAGACCCCATGAAGGTTTCCTTGAACACCCCCACAAAGAAAATACTTCATCCAATAAACAACAGGAAGCAGTTTGGAGAGAAATAACTATGCCCATATTCCCAAATATTGTTTATAACTGTTTGTTTACATTTAAAGGGGGATATGCCATAAGATGAATAATTTGCTTTGGTATGGACCTTGGTTTATTAATTCAAATTTAAGGTAAATTTTTTAATATTGTATATGTATATTTCTGCCCTTGATTAAGGTATTGTGTTTGTGTAGTTCATTTAAAAAATGTAATGTATAATTAAGAAATATAGGTTAATAGATAGTCATCTATAATAGTCAAGATTGTAGTCAAGTTAGTTAGGTTTTCTAGATATAATTCAGTTAGCTAGGTATTCTCCAAATCTTTCAGAGACCTTCAGAATATGGCATTTAAAATGTTTTAATAACCTAGGACTTTTCATGACAATGAGGCACATCTGCTCCTGGCAGCACCAGTTACTTTGAGAGGAAGATGGGAATTGAAGAGGCTTCTTATGGAGTTGGTTAGCTATTTGGGCAAGAAATCTGAACTGCTTGACTGTACTTGCAGAACCCACAGAAAAACGATTGCTGAACTTTCCTAAAGATGAGATGATCCTTCAGGGTTCCTGTATTAGGAAAGAGTCTGCTAGACATTCTGCAGGATACAGAAGAAAATGACTGAAAAACTGCCAATATAGGTGAACTGTCTTTGAAATTTCCTGCTTCGTGGAAAAGTCTGTTGGATACTATGGGCCTGTAGGCTGAAGATGGCTGTCCCAATGGTACAGAAGAACTTTGGGTGACTGTCCAGATAGCAAGATGTCTCTTTCAATTCTAGAGTTTTGGAAGTTGTTTAAAATGTACCTCCTGTTTACTTAGGTAATATCTTATCCTTCTGGAGTCTTTGATGGAGTTGAAGAATTTATGATTATAGGTTTCCTTAGTTATGATAAAAGATAAAATAGATATAACTGTAATTCTTGCTTGATAACTGTTTTGTTGTATGGAATTTTACTGTGTTAAAGTTAAAACCTTCCTTTTTATTTAAACAGAAAAGGGGAGGTGATGTGGAAGTCCTTTCTGTGTGCTGTGATTTCCATTAATGAATAAACTGCCTTGACCTGTTGATAGGGCAGAATTTAGGTAGGCGGGGAAAAGGTGACTGAATTCTGGGAGAAAGATGGGCAGAGTCAGAGGGATGCCATGGATCTGCCACTGGAGATAGATGTGATGAAATTTTGCTGGAAGGCCACAACCTCATGGTGTTGTACAGATTAATAGAAATGGGTTAAATTAAGATGTAAGAGTTAGCCAATAAGAAGCTAGAGCTAATGGGCTAAGCAGTGATTTAATTTATACAGTTTCTGTGTGAATATTTTGGTTCTGGGTGGCTGGGATGAACAAGCTTCTCCTTGCAACAGAAAACAAAGAAAGGAAGGAAGGAAAGGAGAGGGAGAGAGGAGAGAGAGAGAGAGAGAGAGAGAGAGAGAGAGAGAGAGAGAGAGAAGAAAGGCAGAAAAAAGAAAGGGCTTTCTCTTGCCATGTAGTTTAGAATGGATGCACAAAGGACTAGGGCTGCAACTCATGGATGTTTTTCTGGCATGGGCAATCCCCAGCACCACAAAACCAGCCAATGAAAAAAGGCAAGGGTGGGCATAGCCAGGGGTTGGGATGCAGCTCAGGATGTAATCCTGCTATGCTTCAAGCCCTGGGTTTGCCGCCCCACACAGACCCGCACATGAACTTGGTCACATCACCAATTTCAATGGCCAGGGTGGGATTCATGAAAGTCCACCCTTTCCTGAACATTCTCTATCAAATTTGTATGGTGAATGGTTTCAAATGTGGTAGGCAAGCTACTAGAAACTTTATCATGGACACAGATGGGCCACAACTGCTCTCATGATGAACCCTGATATTCTATTGCACCATGAACAAAATAGTAGCCAACAATACTGTCTGAGTGGCACTCACAATGAAAAGGTGGGTGTTTTGGGTAAATTAACTAAACAGATAGATTTCAAAAGAAGAAATAAAAAGTGGCCAGGTGGTGGTGGCACATGCCTTTAAACCCAGCACTCGAGAGCAACGACAGATGGATCTCTGTGAGTTCGAGACCAGCCTGGTTTACAGAGTGAGTTCCAAGATAGCCAGGGGTTTTACACAGAGAAACCCTGTCTCGAAAAAACAAAACAAAAGAAAACAAACAAACGAACAAAGCATTGCCCCTTGAAAGAGACTGACTCCAAGAGCTAGGATGGAAAATATAAGGTGGACCTGGAATACCTGGCCAAGTCACAAAGTGCATTGCTTACTTAAAAAGTAATGGAGCTGTCCAGACAGGAGCCAGACTGAGGGCTGACCAAACTTGGGATGATCCAAACATTGAGTGAGATCCTGGCAGTAGACAATTATAATCCACAGGATGTCACAGGAATCTAGAAGTCATTCTAATAGTAATAAACCGAAGGAGATAAAACTTCCCCTCTAATGTAATAACTAGACAATATAGTGGTAATGGTGGAATTCAAATACAGCATTTAGGGAACTAAGCAGATGGTCAGTAGTTAAGAGCACTCTTTGCTCTTGCAGAGGATCCGGGTCCCATTCCCAGCACCCACATGGCAGCTCACAAGAAGCTGAAATTCCACTTCCAGGGGAATAATGCCTACTTTTGACCTCTGTGGGCCTCTGACCTCTGGTGGGCCTCAGACACATACAAGCAAACACTAATACACATAATATTTATTTGTTTGTTTGTTTATTTGTTTGTTTGTTTGTTTGTTTTCGAGACAGGTTTTCTTTGTAGCTTTGGAGCCTGTCCTGGCACTTGCTCTGGAGACCAGGCTGGCCTCAAACTCACAGAGATCCATCTGCCTCTGTCTCCCGAGTGCTGGGATTAAAGGTGTATACCACCACCCCCCGGCGACATAATTTTTATAATTTGAAAAGAATACATCATTTAGTAATCATCATAGTAATAACATAATCTTAGAAGTCACAAAAATCTACACATACTAAATAAACCAAACGAGTGAAGATGTGTTGAGAAACGAACCCACCTGGGTCTTTAAGTTTTCTTATACTTCATTACCAAGGAAAAAGTCACTACAGCAGAGAAACATGTCAGACATTGCCAATATCTGTGGATCAAAGTAACAGGACACATTAAAGTTTTATTTATTGGTTGATTGATTGATGTTTTTGAGACAGAGTTTCTCTCTGTAGCTTTGGAGCCTGTCCTGGAACTAGCTGTGTAGACCAGACTGGTCTTGAACTCACAAAGATCCATCTGCCTCCCGAGAGCTGGGATTAAAGGTGTGTGCCACCACTGCCCAGCTATCAAAATCATGTGTACTATTATAGGATATAATCAGAACATCACTTCTGAGCCAGGTGTGGTTAGCACATACAAAGCCTGTGTTTGGTCTCCAGCCCTGAGTTAATCAGGCACAAACTGGTGGTGCTACATATCTATAATCCAATCATTTGGGAGATAAAGGCAGAAGAACCGGAAGTTTAAGGTCATCCTTAAACAGCTACATATTCAGTTTGAGGCCACCCTGAGGCTACATGAGACCCTGTCTCAAAATACTTAGGACTGAATTTGACAAAAGATACAAAACCATAATGAACTATATGAAAAAACACTTGGTGATCCATTAAAGCCTAAATACAGGCTGGTGAGGCGATTCAATGGGTAAAGGCACTCGCTGAGCAAGCCCTGAGTTCAACACTGTTTTAGACTGTTGCGTGTGTGGTATTGAGGAGTCAATCCAAGGTCTCACATGTGCTGGGTAAGTGTTTAACAAAAATACATCTCTAGCTAGGCGGTGGTGGCGCACGCCTTTAATCCCAGCACTTGGGAGGCAGAGGCAGGCGGATCTCTGGGAGTTCGAGACCAGCCTGGTCTACAAGAGCTAGTTCCAGGACAGGCTCCAAAACCACAGAGAATTCCTGTCTCGAAAAACCAAAAAAAAAAAAAAAAACAACCCACATCTCTAGCCCATTGTTCCTCCTGTTTAAAGGCCCTGACACCTTGGCTGAAACGTAATTGACTGATGGACTGTGTGTGAGTAGAGCAGTCCAACACAGAACCAAGAACTTCGCAACAGATGGTTCCGGAGCAGTATGTGAGATGAAGTCACCTTGCTGTTTGCCTCGTGATATATACAAAAGTGATTTCAAAATGCCAGTATGCAGCCAGGTGTTGTAGCAGATATCCCCAGTGCTCGGGATGCCAAGGCAGGAAGATCCTGAGTTCAAGGCCCTCCTAAGCTATATATCAAGACTCTGTCTAAAAGATGAAGAAAAAGAGAAAGAAGAAAGAAACTGTGCCGGTGAAGTGGT
The DNA here is from genome assembly GCF_000317375.1 of Microtus ochrogaster. Classification (NCBI taxonomy): domain Eukaryota; kingdom Metazoa; phylum Chordata; class Mammalia; order Rodentia; family Cricetidae; genus Microtus; species Microtus ochrogaster. The sequence goes on from NC_022017.1 coordinate 1,613,008, forward strand.
TGGCACATGCCTATAACCCTAGGTTGCAGAAGCAGCACCACAAAAAGCCCAAGGCTAGCCTGCTCTGTGTTACGGTTTCCAGACAGCCAGGGCTTCATAGAAAAATTGTCATACACCCCCAGACAACAAAAAGAATTAAACACAACCATAGGTAAAAATTAAATTGTAGAGATGCTAGAAGAAAACATTGAAACTTTTAGTAATTTGGATTTGGCAACGAAATTTATTTGTGTGAGAGGTGTGCTGTGTGAGGGGTGTAGGGTGTGAGGGGTGTGGGGTGTGAGGGGTGTG
>NC_022017.1:1614343-1631049 GCF_000317375.1 Microtus ochrogaster
GTGTGTGTGTGAGGGGTGTGTGTGTGAGCGGTGTGCTGTGTGTGTGTGAGGGGTGTGTGTGTGTGAGGGGTGTGCTGTGTGTGTGTGAGGGGTGTGCTTGTGTGTACACACACACACCCATATTGGCACTTTATGAAGTCAGTTATGTCTTTCCACCGTGTGGGATACGACTCAGGTGACTTGGCAGCAAGCGCCTTTATAGCTGAGACACAGCTGATCCTGGCAAAGACTTCTTAAAGAGAACACAAGGAAGACAATGGAGATGGCTCAGCTGGTAGGTGACTGGGACACAAATGTGAGGGCCCCATCCCAGATCCCCTGCACCCACAGAAGAGTCATGCATCCTCATGCATTACATCCCAGATATGGGGGGGGCAAAGATGGAAGCATTCTTGGGCTTGATGGCTAGCCAGCCTAACCAATCAGTGACGGGTTGGAGAAATGGTTCAGCAGTTAAGAATGCATGCTTCTCTTGCACTTCCATGTCAACCAGGTGGCTCCAGAAAGTCCAGTGCTTCTGGCCTCCTTGGTTACCCTCACACACATGTGCATAGCCCCATATACATGCATACATAGTAAAAAAAATAAGTAAAAGGGTTGCCTTAGCAGAGCAATTGTTCTTGCAGAGGACCCAAGTTCAGTTCCCAGCACCCATGTCAGGCAGCTCATAACGACCTGAGGAGGAAAACCCACCCTTATGTAGGTGGCATGGGCTGGTATCAGATTGAATAAAAAGGGAAGAAAGGAAAAAGGAAAGATGGAGAGTGCCAGGATTCACCTCTCTGTTTCCTGACTGTAAGACAGTGTGCACTGATGCTTCCCACTCCTGACTCCATGCCTTCCCTTCCATGTTGTGGTGGTTTGAATGTAATCGGCCCCTATAATCTCATAGGGGTGGCACTATTAGGAGGCGTGGCTTCGTTGGAGTGGGTGTGGACTGGGAGTAACTGTGTCACTGTGGGGGTGAGCTTTGGATGCTGCCCAGTGTCTCAGTTGATTCCCTGTTGCCTGCACGATGTAGGACTCTCAGCTCCAGGGCCATGTCTGCCTGCATATAGCCTTGCTCCCCCGATGATGACAATGGACTGAACCTCTGGACTGTAAGTGAGCCACAATGAAATGTTTTCTCTATGAGAGTTCTTGTGAACATGGTGTCTCTTCACAGCAAAAGAAACCCTAACTGAGGCACAGGTGGACTTGAGTGCTCTGAAGTGTGAGCCAAAACAAACCCTTCAGCCATTAAGCTGCCTTTCGTCAGGTGTTTGACCACAGAAAAAGGAAAACCACCAGCACGTGTGGGCCAGCTGTCCTCTCCCCTGGACAAGGCTGGGTCCTCTAATGTCCTATCATGACAGAGAGGGGCTCAGAAGGTTAGTGTGCTGGAGGGCAGGCATTTTCTCCTCCACTGGTGTCACTCTGGCCACCTTGAAGGTTACCCCCCTGTGTTCCTGTAAGTAACCTTAGTTAGACTCACAGATCCCCCAAGTCAGACTTGAGTGGAATAATGTCTTCAGTATGTCACTGGTCCTCTGCTGGGGTGAATAGGCATTTGCTCATCTCCAGCAAAAGCTTGTGCAATATCGCACTGCCGGGTTCTCCAGCAGATAGGGCTGAGGCAGAGCCGGTCCCGCTGGTCTCTCCCTGGGACTGAGTGGGATGGCCACCGGGGAGAAACACACACTGAACTGGGAGAACGGCAAAGCGGGAACTCATATAGGGCTGAGGCAGTGGGCTGGAGTCTTGGGGTAGGGGTGAGCTGGAGTGAGGAATAAGGGCCAATAATAACTTGTATGTCTGCAGTGGGCGAGCAGAGGCGGGCCTGGGTCGTGCTGTGCTGACTCTCCAAACTCAAGTTAGGCTCAGGAAGTTACACCGGGCCTCAGGAGGCCCAGCATAGCGCAATAAGCTATGGATTATGCAATTACAGAGCTGGATAAGTCCTACAGTCTGCCATCTGCAACGAGGAGCCTCAGGGAAGTGGGTGGCATAATTCTTAAGAACTGATGACTCTTCCTTAAAGAGCCGGTACCTACATTTGGATATGTTTCGCTTTCTGAGACTCTGAAATCAATTCACACCCATGCTCTCTGACATTTCTTACTTCCTTCTCAGCCCCTCTCTTTCTCTTAACCCTCTGGCTTAAACTTATATTAAAATATTTTTAAACCATAACTCTACTTCATTTATTTCAAAAAGGCAGTTTGAATATAATTGGCCCCCATAAGCTTATAGGGAGGGACACTATTAGGAGGTGTGGCCTTGTTGAGGTGGGTGTGGCCTTGTTGGAGGAAGTGTGTCACTTTGGGGACGGGCTTTGAGGTTTCTTGCTCAAGCTTTGCTCAGTGTGATCCTCAGATCATTTCCTGTTTCCTATAAGATATAGGAGCAAGCTGAGCAAATAGAAACACAAAGTGCACAGATTGAGAAAGGGGGCACCAGGAAGCAGAATAGAGTCAAAGTCTTTGCTCAAGGAGATATAAATGGATTAAAAAATGGAATAAAGGGAGTGGTGACCTCAAGGCAAGATCCCTCCCAGCTAAAGGAACTAAAGAAAAGCTTAGAGCCAGGTATGGTATTTGCACTTGGAAGGCTGGTGACCTCTGAGTTTGAGGTCAGCCTGGTCTAGAGATCCAGTTTCAGGGCAGCCAAGCTTAGGCAACGAAGGACAGAGAACTGGTGAAAAAGTAATTGAACAAGGGGACCATGTTCCAGGAAACAACAGCACAGGACAGCTTTGGCCATGTGGTCCTGGACTTAGGGATAAAGGAAAGGGACTATGGAATTTGCCTCTGTGACTAAGGAAAGCCCCTGAGGCCAGGCATGTGTCAGGGGTGTCCCTGAATGGAGGCCTAGACAGACCATTGTGTGAGGCTGTGAAGGTGAAGCCTGGAGACCCCAAGATGATAGAGATGCCAAAGTCATAGGATACCTGCTGAGGAAAGCAGCCAACAGGGCTTAGACCCAGCCCAAGAGAAAGAAATGTGTTTCACTCCCCAAAGCTGAAGGACTTGGAGGGCTGAAGAGCATTTTGACATGGGACATAGAGATCCAGAATTGGAAATTTGCCCAGCAGGTTTTTGGTCTCACTTTAGTCCAGTATTTCCTCACTATGCTCCCCTCCCTACATTTTGGAAAGTTAATACATATCCCATGCCATTATATGTTGGAAGTATCTGATATGCTTTTTGATTTTTTTATTTTATAAGGGATTACAGTTAAAAGATTGTATGAATCTCAGAAGAGACTTTGAACTTTTAAACATTGTTGAGACTGTGATAGGCTGTGGGTACTTTTGAAGTTGGACTGAATGCATTTTTGCATTATGATATGGCTACAAGCCTTTGGGGGCCAGGGAGTGGAAAGTGGTGGTTTGAAAGAAAATGGCCCTCAAAGGGAGTGGCACTAATAAGAGGTGTGGCCTTGTTGGAGTAGGAAGTATGTCACTATGGAGGCTGGCTTTGAGGTCTCATATGTGCTCAAGATACCATCCAGTGTCTCAGACTACTTCCTGTTGCTTTCAAGATATAGAATTCTCAGCTCCAGCACCATGTCTACCTACATGCTGCCTTGCTTCCCATCATGATGCTAATGGACCGAACTTCTGAACTGTAAGCAAGCCACCCAATTAAATGTTTTTCCTTTATGAGAATGAGGGTTGCCATGGTCATGGAGTTTCTTCACAGCAATAGAAGCCCTAACTAAGACACAAGGGGAGCACACATCTCTTGAGGATGTTACTTTTTCTTCAGGAGAAGGGGCTTAGAAGGATTTTGGTTGAACACAGGACAACTGTATCATATTGGGCAACATTATGACCTTGCTCCTGTTTTTATTTAGAGAATAAATATAGCTTATGGAGATTTATATGGATGCCAAGATGATGAGGAGATAATTTAGAATGGTTAATTTTATGTGGCAATCTGACTGAGACAGGCAGCCTCTATGTATTAGGCCAAACATCATCCTGGGGGTGTCCATGAGGATATTCTGAATGAGATAACTTTTGAATCAGTAGACCAAGTAAAGTGAATTACCTTTCTCATGTAATTGGGCCTCTCCAGTCCATTAGAAGTCTGAATTGAACAAAAGGTGGACTCAGCATAGTGACCCAAACCTACAAGGAGGGAGAATTCACTGTGCCTGGTTGTTTTCAAACTACCATATACATCTTCTCTTATGTGAAGACTACAATGTACCCACTTTCTGGGGGTTGTCTTAGTTAGGATTTCTATTGCTATGAAGAGACACCATGACCATAGCAACCCTTATAAAGGAAAACATTTAATTGGTTGGCTTGTTTACAGTTCAGAGACTCAGTTCATTATCATCACGGTGGGACAGTGTCCTGAGAGTGCTACTGTGGAGGCCCAAAGAGGCCAAAGGTCTGAGAGCTGGGACTTGTTTTTAGTTCATTCAAGATTATTGTGCTTCTAACTCAAAGGTCACGCCTAGTTGTAAATCAGAGTTCTGCTCTCTCAAGGCTATTGTCAACAGGTGTGCCAGACCTCATGCTCCTGAAATAAGAAAATAGTTGGTTCCTACCTAAAACAAGAGTCTAAGGATACAACTAAGTTCCGCTTCCCTTTATGGAAATGACTTGGGATTCCCCCCCAAGGAGTGGTATGCCTACAAAGTGTTTGGTCTGGGGCATGAATCTAGGGCATGAGCGGTGAATGTACCCCATGACTTTTAATTTGTTTGTTAATGCAGTCCTTTTGTTCTGCTCCTACCTTTTGAAGTCAGAGGTGTATTAACCAGATGAAAATTAAACACAGACAAATTTTCAGTACTCACTGAAATTTCCTCCCGATATTATCCTATGTGTTTCTGCGTTTTACTATTTTTGTTCGCGTCTTTATATTCTTTACTATATTTCTAAATTCCCTTGGCTCCACTCTGGAAGAAAGGTATTTTTGTCAAGGTTGGCCCCCCGACATCCTACATCTTGCAGGCAATAAGAAATGGTCTCAAGAGTGGTATTGCTGAGTCCAGGGGTAGGTTGATCCCGAATTTCCTGAGAAACAGCCACACTGCTTTCCAGAGTGGTTGTACAAGTTTGCATTCCCACCAGCAATGGATGAGGGAACCCCTTCCTCCACAACCTCTCCAGCAGAGGCTATCATTGGTGTTTTTGATTTTAGCCAATCTGACAGGTGTAAGATGATATCTCAAAGTTGTTTTGATTTGCATTTCCCTGATCGCTAAGGAGGTTGAGCATGATCTTAAGTGTCTTTTGGCCATTTGAACTTCTTCTGTTGAGAATTCTCTGTGCAGATCAGTGCCCCATTTTTTAATTGGGTTAATTAGCATTTTAAAGTCTAGTTTCTTAGTTCTTTATATATTTTGGAGATCAGACCTTTGTCTGTTGCGGGGTTGGTGAAGATCTTCTCCCAGTCAGTGGGTTGCCTTTTTGTCTTAGTGACAGTGTCCTTTGCTTTACAGAAGCTTCTCAGTTTCAATAGGTCCCATTTATTCAATGTTGCCCTTAATGTCCCAATGAGGAACAGAAGGAGTGAGAAGATGAGCAAGGAAGTCAGGACCAAGAGGGGTGCACCCACCCACGGAGACAGTGGGGCTGATCTATTGGGAGCTCACCAAGGCCAGCTGGATTGTGACTGAAAAAGCAGGGGATAAACCCGGACTCTCTGAATATGGCAGACAATGAGGGTTGCTGAGAAGCCAAGGACAATGGCACTGGGTTTTGATCCTACTTCTTGTTCTGGCTTTGTGGGGGCCTAGCCAGTTTGGATGTTCACCTTCCTAGACCAGGATGGAGGGGGGAGGACTTTGGACTTTCCACAGGGCAGGGAACCCTGACTGCTCTTCAGACTTGAGAGGGAGGGGGAGAGGAACCCAGGGGGGTGGGGTGGAGTGGGAGGCTGGGAGGAGGCAGATTTTTTTTTCTCAATAAAAAAAATAAAATAAATAAAAAAATAAAAAAAATTTAAAAAAAAGAAATGGTCTCAGTGTCACACTGAGCAAAGCTTGAGCAAAAGAGACCTCAAAGCCTGCCCCCACAATGACATACTTCCTCCAACAAGGCCACACCTACTCCACAAAGGCCACACCTCCGAATAGTGCCACTCCCTATGAGTTTATGAGAACCAATTACATTCTAGCTACCACATTCCACTCCCTGGAATAAGCTTGTAATCATATCATAATGGAGAATGCATTTAGTCCAACTTCAAAAGTCCCCACAGTCTATTTTATCAACAGTGTTTAATAGTCCCCCTTCTTCACTTACATCTTTACCAGCTTTCTGATTTTGATGGTTACCTTTGCTAAGCTTGGCTGTCCTAAAACTGGATCTCTAGGCCAGGCTGACCTCAAAATCAGAGATCTGCCAGCCTCTACCTTCCAAGAGCTGGGATTAAAGGCACCACCACACCTGAACCTAAGCTGTTCTTTAATTCCTTTTCACAACTTGGAAATTTAGCTGGGTGGGATCTTGCCCTGAGGTCACTGCTCCCTTTATTCTATTTCTCAATCTGTTTATCTCTCTGAATAGAGGACATAGCTCCATTCTACTTTCTGGTGCCCCTTTTCTCCTCAAATTTTACATTTTGTAATTTTCCCTGTATAGCTTGCTCCTTTTCATTATAAATCTTCATTAAAGTTACCACTAATAACCACATGTTAGAGTCTATACTAAGCTGTTTTGAGATTTCCTCTTCCAATGGAATTAATTCAAACTCTTCACTTTAGCCTCAGGCAGACTCTCCAGACAAGGGAAAAAATAGTCATTTTCTTCACCAAAATATCACAAGGAAGATATCTAGGCCATATACTAACATTTTGCTTCTCTGAGCACCCACAATTCAAATCACAGTCAGAACTACTGTCTTTCATGTTCCTACCAGGATGGTCCCCATCAAGCAGCACTTAAAGGGCTGATCCACAATCTCAAGGTTCATATTCCTTCAGACAAAAGCATGGTCAAGCCTATCACAGCATTACCCTACTCCTGGTATGAACTTCTTTGTTAGGGTTTTTATTTCTATTTAAGAGACACCATGACCACAGCAACTCCTATAAAGGAAAACATTTAATTGGGTGGCTTTTTACATGGGCTCTGGGTATTTGAATTCATGTCCTCATACTTCACAGCATGCTCTCTTGTCTGCTGAACTATCTCCCCTAAAGTTACCATTCCCGAAGGATCTGGGCCATTAGTAATCTGACCTGGACAGTCTGTTGTAGTTTTCCACTGATCTTAATCACTAGGCATACAATACTGAGATCTCTTATATTCTAGACATAATTTTTCTTACCTTCTTTGTTGAGTGACAATCCACTTCATCCCATGATTGTCAAGATCAGTCACCTCAAATGGTATAGTAACTTTTTTCTTTGCCTGTTGATTCAGAGGAATAAGGAATCAATGCAGCAAGTGACAGGGTATAATTTTAAGCTCCAATCCAATTTCTTTGCTTCTTGGTGGAATCTGTGCAAATAAGGAGTATATTGTTTCAAAAATCCTAATAGATACACTAGGCATTGTGCTTCCTCCCACCTGTAGTAATGGCCAGGTACAACAAATTACTCCATTAGCTTAAGAGGCTATTCATGCAAGCCCCATGACAGTGAATTACAGAGTCTGTCTGAAATAGAAGGCCCCTGGAGTTTTGTTCATCTTCCCTGCTGTCTACCATGCAAACCACTTATTTGTAAGTTTTGAATAGTTTTTATTGCTTTCTCGTTAAATTTAGTTACTAGAACATAATGTCATCAATGTCATGGATGGACATGATATACTCCCTGAACTTGGGAGGAATTCAAGGTCCCTTTCAGCTGCATGGTGAGTTCAAAATCAGCTTGTAATCCCTAAGACTCTGACCCAAGCAAACCAACAAATCCTCTGAATTAAATTACAGCACAAGCCTTGAGAGCTGGTGTGGTGGGATAATCTTTTTGTACACTGTGAAGATGTGTCTCTGCCTAAAATGCCTTCCAATTGGCTTAATAAAGAGCTGATTGGCCAATAACTAGGTAGGAGAGGATAGGCAGCACTTCTGGGGAGAGAGAAGAACTCTGGGAAGAAGAGAGGTGGAGAATTCACCAGTGATATGCAGAGGGAATTGAGCAGACAGTATAGAAGAGCAGTAATGAGCCATGTGGCAGAAGGCCGATTAATATAAACAGGCTAATTTAAGTTATAAGAGCTAGTTGGGAACAAGCCTAAGCTAAGGCCAAGCTTTCATACTTATAAGAAGTCCACATGTCATTATCTGGTAGCTGGTGTTCCAAGGAAAGTCCAGCTATAAGCTGGTACACAGGTTCATCCACTATCACATCCTACTCCTCTCCAGGGATGGACCTGACTAGGGCAATGAGGGAAGAAGGAAAATGTAAGGGTACATAGACAAGCTGGTCTGGTGGACTAGGCTTTCTGATAGAGAAGCTACAGCACCCTAGAGCGTGGTGTGTTTGTTATATACAGTTAGTTGAACAGGGAAGTGGGTCATTGAATACAGCTGAACAAAGAAGCAGGCTTTGGGGTACACAGTCGAATCATAGGCTTGAGAGAGAGGAAAAAAATAGAGACAATTATAATATAAAAGAGTGCATACAGTCATAGATTAAAGAAATAAAGATAATAAAATAAATATTAAACTTGTAAAAAAGTAATAAAGTAAAAAAAATTAAGCTACATAAAGATAAAATATACACAGAGAGTCTAATTTATGTATACTATTGTGTTTTCTTTGAATTTTTTGACCGTAAATAAGCTAAGTGCAGAGAGACATTTCATTGTACAGACTGCTAAGCTAAACCAACATATATATTTTACCAGTATCTTGACTTCAAAATTTGGGTCTAAGGATACGTTTCTCTGGAAAAGAGGTTCTGCTTTTGTTTCCACAGAAGAGAGAAAGCTGTGGATTCCTTACTGGATAATATGGTTTGATTAAACAAGACCCCCTGAAGCAATGGCCCAGCGGGTCCAACATCCATGACAGCTTCAGGACGGCTGGCTGAGATAAACCTGCCACACAAGATGCCCCCTGAAAGACTGATTAACAGTTATCCCAATCAGCAAAAAGTAGTCTAGAAATCAACTCCCAAATTTCTAAATGATTGTTTATAAATGTTTGTTTACATTTAAATGAGGCTAGAGAGATTAATACTTTACATGGTATGGATGGATCTTGGCTTATTGATACAAATTTAAGATCAATTTTGTTTTATATATACTTTTGCTTTTGATTAAGATATTGTGTTTGTGCAGCTCATTTAAAAATGCAGGACACAAAAGAAAGTGACTAACAAAGTGCTAATATAGGCAAAACAGTCTTTCAAATTTCCTGCTTCATACAAAGGTCTGCTGGATACTATGGGCCTGTAGGCTGAAGATGGCTGCCCCAACGTTACAAAAACCTTTGGTTGACTGTCCAGGCAGCAAGATTTCTCCATCAATTCTAGAGTTTTAAAAGTTTCTTACAATGCACTTTCTGTTTACTTAGATAATAGTAGTCCTTCTGGAGTCTTTAATGAAGTTGAAGAATAGATAGTTATAATTATAGTTTTCCTTCGTTGTAATAAAAAATAAAATAGATATAAATAGTGTAACTGTAATTCTCAGTTGATACCTGTTTTTTATATATAATTTTACTATGTTAAAGTTAAAACCTTCCCTTTTATTTTGACAGAAAAGGGGATATGGGGTGGGAAGTCCTTCTGTATATGTCTTGTTTTTATTGGTTAATGAATAAAGCTGCTTTGGTCTACAACAGGGCAGAACAGAGTAAGACAGGAATTCCAAGCAGATGGAGGAGGAAAGAAGGTGGAGCCAGAGAGATGCCATGTAACTGCCAAAGGAGACAAACACCCTGGAACCTTGTCAGTAAACTATGAGCCTCGTGGTAATACACAGAATAATAAAAATGGGTTAATTTAAGATGTAAGAGCTAGTTAGAAATACGCTTAAGCTATTGGCCAAACAGTATCGCAATTAATACAGTTTCTGTGTGATAATTTTGGGTCTGGGCAGTTGGGAAACAAACAAGCAGCCTCAGCCTTCATATGGGGGTGGTCTTTACAGGAGAACCTGAGATAGCAACTGCACAGTTCTTCCTGTCCTGACACCCAAATTCCAGGAAGAGACAAATGAAACCTCAGAGTGTCTTCATGAGCTTTATTCTGATGTGAGGAGACAGATGAACATTAGCAAATACAGCATTTCTGATAGCATGAGTCCTGGGGAATAATGAGGCAAGATAAAGAAAATAGATCCAATGAGAAATGTAGTGTGTAGCATGGTCAATGTCATTCAGGTCAGAGCAGTGACAAAGGGAAGTCGGGGTTAGAGAGGTTCTATCTGGCTTGGGTCCTGTGATCATTATGTCAGTCACTTGCAAGGGTGATGCCCCCAATGACCTAATTACTTTCCCTTAAACCATCCCTCTCAAAATTTCCACTGTCTTCCCCATCCCCTAAGGACCAAGATACTAGTACATGAATATTTTTTTGTTTTGTTTTGTCTTTGATTTTTGAAACAGGGTTTTTCTGTATAACAGCCCTAAGTGTCCTGGAACCTGTTCTGTAGACTAAGCTGGCCTCAAACTCACTGAGATCCACCTGCCTCTGCCTCCTGAGTGCAGGAGTTAAAGGTGTGCACCACCACCACCCAGGTTACATGAACCTTTTCTGTAATGTACTCAAACCACACTGAAGCATAACAAGGACCACAGAGGGCAGTCTGAGGGAAGGGAAGGTTTCATTGAAAATGCTAAGTGACTCAAGAGCTGTGATTTAGGTGAGCACTGGTGACAATCTCATGACCCTGGATAGTTCCACAGGTAGAGGATTGGTAACCTCTACAGGACTGCTGATGTGAGTGTTTGAGAAAGACGGACATTGGTGGTGATAGTTAAACATTTAGTCTAAAAACAAATGGGAGTTTCTGGTTATCAGCTTGACTACATCTGGGCTACACTGACTAAAACCCAAGCATACCTGTGAGGAATTTTTCTTTTCTGGATCATTTGAGGTGAGGAGACCCACCCTTAAGGGCCACACCTTCTGGTGGCAGCCTATATAAAGGACAAGAAAGAAGGAAACTGTGATGGTTTGAATGGAATTGGACCCCATAAATTTAATTGGCACTATTAGGAGGTGTGGCCTTATTGAAGTAAGAATGCCTTGTTGGAGGAAGCATGTCACTGTGGGCGTGACCTTTGAAGTCTCATATATGCTCAAGCCAATCCCAGTGTACAATTCCACTTCTTGTTGCCTTCTGATCAGGCTGTAGCCAGCACCATGTCGGCCTGAACACTGCCATGTTCCCTACCGTGGCGACAATGAACTGAACTGTAAGGCACTACCTCAATTAAATGTTCCTTTTAAAGGAATTGCTGTGGTTGGGCCAGGAGGTGATGGCACATGCCTTTAATCCCAGCACTCGGGAGGCATAGGCAAGCGGATCTCAGTGAGTATGAGGCCAGCGTGGGCTACCAAGTGAGTTCCAGGACAGCCAGGACCATTACACAGAGAAACTTTGTCTAGAAAAATGAAAACAAACAAACGAAGATAGATAAAGAAAAAATTGCTATGGTCATGGTGTCTTTTCACAGCAGTAGAAATTCTAACTAAGATAGAAGCTTTTTCTTTTTGCCTACTTGCCCCTCTATAGCTGTTCAGTCCCAAAGAAACACACAGAGGCTTATATTAATTATTAACTGTTTGGCCTATTAGCTCAGGCTTATTATTAACTAGTTCTTACAATTTAAAGCAACCCATAATTCTTGTCTATGTTTAGCCACATGGCTTGGCACCTTTTCTCAGAATGGCATTCTCATCTTGCTTCCTCTGCATCTGGCTGGTGACTGCATCTCTCTTTTCCTCTTCCCAGAATTCTCCTAATCTGGCTGCACTGCCTATTCTTCCTGGCTACTGGCCAATTAGCATTTTATTAAACTAATAAGAATGACAAATCTTTACAGGGTACAAAGCATTGTTCCACAGCTCCCCCCACCCCCCACTTAATGGCAAGTCTATCCTACTCCTGAGGGAGACCATATTTCTTCAGGATTCTAAGACGTTCTGAAGACCCACTGTGACACACTGCCTTGTCGACTGAACAACTGTGAGGTTCTTGGACTTTCTGTCAGAGGACAGCCACTGGTGGACTAGCAGGACCACAGATTACAAGTTACTCTAATAAATCCTCTTTACATATAGAGAGAGTCATTCTATTGGTTTTATTCCTAAGCCTGACTTAAGGTGGAATGCTTGCCACCAAGCCTAACACCCTGAGACTGACCGCCAGGACCCAATGGTAGAGAGACAGCTAACTCTCAAAGGCTGTCCTCTGACTTCCACACATGCACAGGTACCATGGCATATGAGCAACACCTATCTGCCCTGGCCCAATGAATAAATATGAAAAAAAAAACAAAAAAGGGGAAAAATAAGAAAACAATTGAAAGCAGCAGCATTAGCAAAAATGGTGAATTAAGAACTTCTAAAAAATCTAAGTAATAAGCAAAATTGTCAGGGTCAGTTTTTAAATTAAAAATAAAAGTATTACTTTTGGCAGGAGGAGTACGTGCCATGGTGCACAGTTGGCAGTCATGAGTTCTTGGGAATCTACCTTAGATCATCAAGCTGGTATGGCCAGAGCCTTTACCTGCTCAGAAATCTTGCTGGCCCTGTAAGGACTTTGGAAATGAATCTGGGTGTGGTGGCTCATACCTGTAATCCAGCATTAAGGAGGCCTGGGCAGGAAATCTGTTACACATTTAGGATAGCCTGGGTTACATAGTTAATTCTAAGCTAGCCTGGGCTAGAGAGTGAGACCCTGTCTGAAAACTAGAAATAAAACAAACAATAAAAGCACAAATTTGGAAATTATTCAAAGTTTTGCACCCATGAGTGTTTATTCAAGAAAAATGGGAGATCTTAAGAAGTACAGTGAGTTTGTAGGCATTTTTAACATCCCTTCCATCTTCCTTCTTCCCAAATTCCACAGGAGCCTTGAAAGCCAACATCCTGCAGAAGATACAACAAAAGCCAGCAGCTTGGCAGCCCTGAGAGAACAGGGGGGCTCAAGGTTCCTTCAAGGCATTTCACAGCAAACTCATTGTTTATCATTTAGTGGCTTCTTGGAGGATCGTATGTAAGGGTGTCAGTGTTCACTGCATGGAGCCCTGAAACAATTTTTCACCAACCCAGCAGCTTCAACTGCCACGTTTCTATTTTCAGCTCCGTGTTTTCCCCTTGGCTTAAAACGCACCAAGTTGCTTACCTCCAACTTAAGCAGTTGGCAAATGGTGGCAGCACAGACTCACCAGAAGCATACATCTGATTCCCCATAACAACTGTGGCTCTTGCAGGAGAGAGGAACCACCTTCTTCTTCTTGCCATATGGACAGCAACAGTAATATAAACTGGAACAGAGCAGGCCCTGCTGGCAGAGCTGCTCCAAAAGAATGCAGAGATCAGTAACCATGCCGGCTGATGAAGTAACTCTTTCAAAACCAACTCCGGATCATGCCAATTCATGTCAACAACCCTGTGTACCCCCATCCAAATACAACATGCCAAAGGAACAATACACGCGAAGTCTGAGAAAGAGAAGGCTGTCTTATTTGATCTGATTTGCAGGTTGCAGAGAACAGATTTTGCTTAGGGATTGGGGGGAGTGGAGGAAGTCCTGAGTGAATGAGTGTTGCTGGCATAGGGAACAGCCATGTCAAGGACCCCATAGGCTCAGACCTGTGGCGAATTGGTAAAACCTTCCCCCATTCTAGCTCAGAAGAAGGGAAAGCCTTCCTCTAGTCCATGTGTAGATGTTGATAGTGTGTGCAGAAAATGTCCACCATAGATCCCCACCTCTAAGACTTACCATCTGAAGACTTCTCCCCTGCAGAAACTGCCACTTAGATCCAGCTGTCTCCTTGTTTATCTGTGTGTGATGGTCTGACTCCTTGTCCAGTTGTATACACCTCTCTGTTCAACTGGTATAATAAACATGCTGAGCTTCTCTCATCAGAGAACCCAACGTGCCAGATGCCAGATTTCCTGAGTGTTTATTTGTCTTTTCCTCATTCCCTCACTGACCTGGAGCCATACTTGACGCTCAGGGACATTTGTCTAACTGTGAGAGGCAGCTGCTTAACATGTTGGCATTCTGTGCTGGTTGATAACATCTGGAGCAAAGGAGAAGTTAACTAAAATGTTTACAAGGAAAAGTTAGAAAATGTGGTACCTGTATGGGGCGTTGGAGAATTTTGAGGTGTTTCTGGGAGTCTAGAGCACACACATACACAAGGCTGTGTGTGGGCAGGAAAGACAGGAGGAATTCTTACTTTCTTACCATTGATTAAACGTGAGACTCTCTCCAGGCAGGAAGTGAAGTAGTATAAACTACCTGGCTGGAGTTGAAAGCATGCCTCAGCAAGTCCTGAGCACCTTGGCAAAGACTGAGTGACTTTCTGGTTCTAGTGAAATAAGGCATTGACCACCAGGTTCACTGAGCAGAGACTTCAATGTGCATAAACAGGGAATAATATAGAATGTTTGAAAACATTGATAAAAAGAAAATATAGATCACATATAATTAAAAAAATATTTTAAAAAAACATTAGTCAGGCATGGTGGCATATGTTTTTAATCCCAAAGTCTTTAAAGTTAAATTTTTTTTGAGACAGGCTTACTTTGTGTAGCCCTGGCTGTCCTGGAACTAGATTTGTAGACCAGGCTGGCCTCAAATTCTGAGTTCCTGCCTCTGCCTCCTGAGTGCTGGGATTAAAGGCATGTGCTTCAGGAGCCTTCCACCTTGTTTTTTGAGACATGACATCCTAGTGTTTGAAGCTCACCTAGTACACAGCACTGGCTAGCCAGAAAGCCCCAGGACTCCTGTCTTTGACTTTCTGGTACTGAGACTGTAAGCGGGAGACACACCTGGCTTTTTTATGTGGGCCCTAGGGACCTTAGGTTCTTGTGCTTTTAGGACAAGCACTTGACCAAATGAGCCCAAAACATTTTTAAATAAATGGAAATTAAAAGAACTTTTTGTTGTAGGAGGCTTCTTGTTCATTTCCTGGTCACCTATACCCCTGAAATAACCACTCAGAAACTGTATTAACTAAATCACTACTTGGCCTATTAGCTCTAATTTCTTATTGGCTAGCTTTTACATCTAATTTAATCTATTTCCATTATTTTATATTTTACCATGAGGCTCATGGCCTACCGGCAAAGTTCCAGTGTGTCTGTCTCCAGCAGCAGCTCCATGGCATCTCTCTGACTGTGCCTCCTTTCTCCCAGCATTCAGTTTAGTTTTCCCTGCCTACCTCTCTTCTGCTCTGCACAGGTCCAAGAGAGTTTTTTTTTTGTTTTGTTTTGTTTTTCGAGACAGGGTTTCTCTGTGGCTTTGGAGCCTGTCCTGGAACTAGCTCTGTAGACCAGGCTGGTCTCGAACTCACAGAGATCCGCCTGCCTCTGCCTCCCAAGTGCTGGGATTAAAGGCGTGCGCCACCATCGCCCGGCTGAGAGTTTCTTTATTAACCAATGGTATTCACAGCATACAGAGGGGAATCACACATCACCTCCCCTTTTCTGTTTGAATAAGAAGGAAGGTTTTAACTTTTTTTGTATTTTCATCTTTTTTATTGATATTTATTGAGCTCTACATTTTTCTCTGCTCCCCTCCTCCCTTAAATCCTCCCCCAAAGTCCCCATGCTCCCAATTGACTCAGGAGATCTTGTCTTTTTCTACCTTCTACTTCCCATGTAGATTAGATCTATGTGAGTCTCTCAGTGTCCTCATTGTTGTCTAAAGTCTCTGGGATTATGGTTTGTAGGCTGGCTTTCTTTGCTTTATGTTTAAAAACCACCTGTGAGTGAGTATATGTGATAATTGTCTGGATTATCTAACTCAAAATAATGTTTTCTAGCTCCATCCATTTGCCTGCAAAATTCAAGATGTAGTTATTTTTTTCTACTGTGTAGTAATCCATTGTGTAAATGTACCACATTTTCCTTATCCATTCTTTGGTAGAGGGGAATTTCGGTTGTTTCCAGGTTCTAGCTATGACAAACAAAGCTGCTGTGAACATAGTTGAGCACATGTCCTTGTGGCACAATTGAGCATCCTTTAGTGGTATTGTTGGGTCTTGAGGAAGGTTGTTACCTAATTTTCTGAGAAATTGCCACACTGACATCCAAAAGGGTTGTACCAGCATTCATTCCCACCAGCAATGCAGGAGTGTTCCCTTTATCCTACAACCTCTCCAGCATAAGTTGTCATCAGTGTTTTTGATCTTGGCCATTCTTTCAGGTGTAAAATAGAATCTCAGAGTTGTTTTGATTTGCATTTCTCTGATGACTAAGGATGTTGAACCTTTCCTTAAGTGTCTTTAAGCCATTTTAGATTCCTCTGTTGAGAGATCTCTGTTTAGATCTGTACTCCATTTTTTTAATTGGATTATGTGTTCTTTTGGTGTCCAATTTCTTTCCCATTCTGTAGGCTGTCATTTTGTCTTGTTGACCATGTCCTTTGCTTTACAGGAGCTTTTCAATTTCAGGAGGTCCCATTTAGTAATTGTTTCTCTCAGTGTTTGTGTTGCTGGGGTTATGTATAGGAAGTGGTTCCCTTGCCAATGCGTTCAAGTGTACTTCCCACTTTCTCTTCTATGAGGTTCAGTGTGGCTGGCTTTATGTTGAGGTCTTTGATCCATTTGGACTTGAGTTTTGTGCAT
>NC_022017.1:1631427-1632679 GCF_000317375.1 Microtus ochrogaster
TACCATTCTTTTGAAGTCTTTGAAGAATTTTTCTGGGATTTTGCTGGGCATTGCGTTGAATCTGTAGATTGCTTTTGGTAAGATTGCCATTTTTACTATATTAATTCTGCCTACCCAAGAGCATGGGAGGTCTTTCCACTTTCTGGTATCTTCTTCAGTTTCTTTCTTCAAAGATTTAAAGTTCTTGTCATACAAGTCTTCCACTTGTTTGGTTAGAGTTACTCCAAGATATTTTATGCTATTTGTGGTTATTGTGAAGGGTGTTTATTCTCTGAATTCTTCCCCAGCCCTTTTATCATCTGTGTACAGGAGGGCTACTGATTTTTTGAATTAATCTTGTATCCTACTACATTGCTGAAAGTGTTTATAAGTTGTAGAAGTTCCTTGGTAGAATTTTTGGGATTACTTATGTAAACTCATATCATTAGCAAACAGTGAGAGTTTGACTTCTTCTTTTCCAATTTGTATCTACTTGATCTCCTTTGGTGTCTTATTGCTCTAGCTAGGACCTCAAGAACTATATTGAATAGATATGGAGAGACTGGACAACCTTGTCTTGTTCCTGATTTCAATGGAATCGCTGCGAGTTTTTATCCATTTAGTTTGATGTTGGCTGTTAGCTTGCTGTATATTTCCTTAATTATGTTTAGGTATGTTCCTTATATCCCTGTTCTCTCCAAGACCTTTGTCATGAAGGGATGTTATATTTTGTCAAAAGCTTTTTTGGGGCAGTTGCGGCGGAGAGGCGTGGCGCGCAGTCGCAGCAGAGAGGCGCAGCACACGCTGCAATCAGGAATAGGCTTTGGGGGACCGGCGTGGCGGGGACCTGCGGGGACCAGGCGCAGCAAGCAGCAAGGACCAGCGTGGGGGCAGACACAAGCGGTGGGGACCGGCACGCAATAAGGAGAGCATATCACCCCACTACAATTAAATAAAAAAGGTAGGCCTTTTGCTGGAGAGGTCACTGGCAAACGGGGAGCCTGGTTCTGATCCTGAAGACCTTTCGGAAGGGTGAGAGGGTTCTTGGCCTGTGGTAGGAACCAGGAAACAGAATGAGGGCATTTGGTAAGCGGAACCCTTGGCCAACAGGGAAACCTGATCCGGTTTAAAAGACCCATTAGATAGGATCAATAGGAAGAGATGGGCAGGCACCAAGGCAAGAATTCACCCAATAATTTGAAAAACAACATGAAAACACCAGAACCCAATGATCGTACAACAGAAGTAGTTGAACACCCTAACACAGAAGAAG
>NC_022017.1:1639610-1653329 GCF_000317375.1 Microtus ochrogaster
AAAAAAGAAAAAAAAAAGCTTTTTTGGCATTTAATCAGATGATCATGTGGTTTTTATTTTTCAGTTTGTTTATATGGTGAATTACATTGACAGATTTTTGTATGTTGAACCATCCCTGCATCTGTGGGATGAAGCCGACTTGATCATGGTGGATGATGGTTCTGATGTGTTCTTGGATTTAATTTGCTAGTATTTTATTTAGTATTTTTGCATCAATGTTCATAAGTGAGATTGGTCTGTAATTTTCTTTCTTAGTAATGCCTTTCTGTGGTTTGGGTATCAGGGTAATTGTAGCCTCATAAAAAGAGTTTGGTAATGTTCCTTCTGTTTCTATTGTGTGGAATAATTTGAGTAGTGGTAT
The DNA here is from genome assembly GCF_000317375.1 of Microtus ochrogaster. NCBI lineage: Eukaryota > Metazoa > Chordata > Mammalia > Rodentia > Cricetidae > Microtus > Microtus ochrogaster. The sequence continues at coordinate 1,639,972 of NC_022017.1, forward strand.
CAGTTCTTCTTTGAAAGTGTTGTATAATTCTAAGCTGAAACCATCTGGTTCTGGGCATTTTTTTGGCTGGGAGACTGTTGATGACTGAAAGGTTTTAACTCTAACAAAGAAAAAATTACATTCAACAAAACAGGTATCAAGCAAGAATTACAGTTATAATATTTACATATACTTTATCTTTTACCATAACTAAAGAAAACTATAACTATCTATTCTTCCACTTCATTGAAGACTCTAGAAGGATATAATATTACCTAAGTAAACAGAAAGTACATTGTAAACAACTTCTAAAACTCTAGAATTGACAGAGAAATCTTGCTGCCTCGACAGTCACCCAAAGCTCTTCTATAATGTTGGGGTATCTGTCTTCAGCCTACAGGCCCATAGTATCCGGCAGACTTTTCCATGAAGCAGGTAATTTCAAAGACAGTTTCACCTATATTGGCAGTTTGTCCGTCATATTTTTCTTGTCTTGCAGAATGTTTGGCAGACTCTTTTGTGTAACAGGAACCCCAAAGAACTATTTCATGTTTAGGCAAGTTCAACAGTCATTTCTCTGTGGGTCCTGCATGTCCAGTCCATCAAGCAGTCCAGGCAAGAGCAGTTTCTTCCCCAAATGGCTAGCAGACTCCATGAGAAGCCTCTTCAGTGCCCATCTTCCTCTTGAAATAGTTGGTGCTGCCAGGAACAGATGTGTCTCACTGTCATGAAAAGTCCTAAGTTCTTAAATATTTTAAATCATTTTAAATGCATATTCTGTAGTCTTTGAAAGGTTTGAAGAATGCCTATCCATCTGAAATACATCTCTGTACATCTAGAAAATCTAACTAACATGACTACAGTCTTGACTATTATAGATTATTATCTATTAACCTATATTTCTTAATTATATATTATATTTTTAAATGAGCTGCACAAAAATACCTTAACTAAGAGCAGAAATATACATATAACACAACTGACTTTAAATTTGTATCCATAAAGCAAGATCCATACCAATGCAAATTATCCATCTCTATAGCATATCCCCCTTTAAATGTAACCTAAAATTAACTAACACTATTTGGGGAATTTGGGCATAGTTCTCTCCAAACTGCTTTCTGCTTTTTGTTGGGCAAAGCAATTTTTGGGAGTGTTCATGATGACCTTTTGGGGGATCTTGGCCTATACTCTAGAATTAATCCACAGGTTCTCATCTTCTGTGGAAACAAAACCAACACATTTTTCAAAACCAACACATTTTTAGAACCAAGTTTTGAAGATAAAATACCTTTAAAGTATATATGTTGGTTACTTGGCTCCTTCACAATTAAAAAAAATTAAAGAAAACACATTAATATACATAATTCAGACTGTATTTTTTCATCTTTACATGGCTTTTTTTACTCTATTGCTTTTTAATATTTATTTTATTATCTTTACTCTTTTAATCTATGACTGTCTGTACTCTGTCTCTTTAAAGACTTTGTTTTATATTTTTTTCTGAACCATTTACTTCCTTTTATGACTCTCTATACTATTTTTCTTCTCTTTCCCAAGCCTACATACATTTTTAAAACACACTGTATCTCATTTAGAGGTCTTTTATGTCTGAATCTTTCCTTATTGCTTATCTGTAATCCCTTTGTGACTAGGACAACTTCTTAAAATGCTAAACACTTCTAGAATTCCTTTCCAAGCCCTCTAAGATTTTACATGGATTTAGTTGACCAGATTGGAGTGCCAATTTGTTGTAAGGAGGCTGCTTGTTCATTTACCAGCTGCCCAGACTCCCAAAATAACCACACAGAAACAGTATTAATTAAATCACTGCTTGGCCTATTAGCTCTAATTTTTTATTGGCTAGCTTTTACACCTTAATTTAACCTATTTTCATTATTTTATATTTTACCATGAGGCTCATGGCCTACCGGCAAGATTCCAGTGTCTCTGGCACTGGCTCCATGACTTCTCTCTGACTGTGCCTCCTTTCTCCCAGCATTCAGTTTAGTTTTCCTTGCCTACCTCTATTGTGCTCTGTGCAGGCCCAAGACAGTTTCTTTATTAACCAATGGTATTTACAGCATACAGAAGAACTTTTCACTAGCAAATTGTTAACGGGCCCTTTCTCTACCTTCTGGCAGAAATGTGAACTACAGACTGTGAACTATTCTGTTGTTATGTCCTCCCAACTATGATAGATTGACATCCCTGAGATTGTGAACTAGAATGGATCCTTCCAGCTTTAAGTTAAGTCACAATGCTAAGAAAAACAAGTAACACCCTGAAGCAGTGAAGGCCTTTGCAGAAGCTACGTAAAGCAAGGCTGCCAGAGTGCAAGTACGGTGATCTCCATGAGCACAAACCTCAAGGGAGATGTGCAGAAATGCACCTGCTATGGAAACAGCTCATTGTAAGTTGACAATTTCTCACCCGCTATGTAAAACAAGAGCTTCAAGATCAAAGGAATGAAGGAGGACAGAAGCACTGTGGGTGTGCAAACAGGAATGTCCTGAAGAATGCCTTCTCTCAACACCATTCCTTCTCAGACATAAACATAGGCATGATGCGCACTGGGGACCTGGAGTGTAAGAGTAGCACACTTCTGATGGCACTCGTTGCTAGACCCAAGTTTATTAGCTTACTACTTCATGAGCTTACTATTGGAGCTCCAATACTCAGAGGGAAGTGGCTCAATAGGAAGAAAATCAAATTTATTCTAGAGTTGACCTTGAGAAGATGAAGGGTAAGCTGCTCCATTCCTGGGCATTGAAGCACATCTTAGTTATTATTCACTTTTGTTATATTTTATGTATATGGGTATTTTGCCTACATGTATGTCTGTGCACAAGTGCCTGGTTCCTGCAGAAGAAAACATCATATCTCCTGGAACTGGAGTTTCAGATATTGTAAGCTACCATAAATGGACTAGAAATCAAGTCCAGGTCTTCTAGAAGAACAGGCAGTGCTCATATATTGCTGAGCCATTTCTCCAGACCTGGGGGAACTTTTTTATAATATTCTGAAATATTAAATTAATTTAGATGCACATAAGATATGAATGGATAAAGAAAATGTGGTAGACATACCTAATGGAGTTTTAATTTGCTATAAAAAAATAAAATTGTGTGGTTTCCAGGAAAACGGGTAGAATTGGAGATCATCATATTAGACAAGCATGCCAGACTCAGAAAGAAAAGATCACATGTCCTTTCATTTGCAGAATCCAGGCTTAAACGCATGCATGACACAAATGCAGGAGACTCATTTCAGGAAACAAGTTCCATCTTGGAAAACCCAGGTTCACAGCTGGCAAGGAATTTGACTTGGTATGATGAACATTCCAAAGGTTCTCATTCTTTAGGTTGTTGCATGTTTCTGCTGTCTTGATGGGTTGAGATGTGGGCTGTCCTTCCGTATATGTGTTGCTTTTATTGGTTGATGAATAGAGCTGTTTTGGTTTTTTTTTTTTTTTTTTTTTTTTTTTGGTTTTTTGAGACAAGGTTTCTCTGTGGTTTTGGAGCCTGTCCTGGAACTAGCTCTGTAGACCAGGCTGGTCTCGAACTCATAGAGATCCGCCTGCCTCTGCCTCCCGAGTGCTGGGATTAAAGGCGTGCACCACCACAGCCCAGCCTCGGCCATTGGTTTAGCAGAGTAAATCCAGGTGGGAAATCCAAACAGAGATATATAGAGAAAGTAGGTGGAGTCAGGAAGATGCCATGTAGCTACCGGAGGAGAAAAATGCCAACTGCCAGCCAGAAGCTTACTGGTAAGCCACAACCTCATGGTAATAGAAATGGGTTAATTTAAGATGTAAGAGTTAGCTAGAAATATGCGTAAGTTATTGGCCAAACAGTATTGTAATTAATATAGTTTCTGTGTTATTTGGGCCTGGGTGGCTGGGAAACAAAGAGCAGTCTCCATCCGTCTACGGCAGGGCCTGAGGTAAACAATGTAAAGAAGTCGTTTGTTTGGACTTATTCTGACTTCCTACATCTCAACACTGTTGCACTGAGGACTACATTTCCAACTCATGAGCCTTACAGAGACTGTCCACATCGGAAGTAGGTGCCTACATGGTTCAGATGAGACTCTGAAGTTTGAATAGATGCATAAATAAGTCATGATTTTGATTGAGTAAAGTAATGTTGTGAGAAGGATGTGAATATTTGGCGGTCGAGACATAATGCTGATGTTTAGATCTTAGGACACTAAGGTAGGAGGATCATAAATTTGAGGTCATCCTTGGCAATATAGTGAAACCCTGCATGAAAAACACAGAAAAATAATCACAACCATGAATGAAAACTAGGAAGGTAATTGAAAAGAGTATATTGTGTCTATGTTTAGTTACATATGCCTAGAGTCTTCACTACTTGGGAAGCTGAAGAAGCAAGACACCTTGAGCCCAGGAGTTTGTGGTTACCCTGGACAACACAGCCGATCTCAAAAAAATAAACCCAAGAGTCAGGAGTGGAAGCACATGACTGTAATCTTAGCTCTTGGGGAGTAGATATAGGCAGATCAAGAACTCAAGGTCATTCTCAGATACAGATAGTGTTCAAGACTATTCTGGGATAACCAAGGAACCATATCTCAAAAAAAACCCACAATAAAAAGAGTCTACAGGAGCTGGAGAGACAACTTAGTAATTAAGAATGCTTTCTTCTCTTCTAAAGGTTTGTTTTTCAACACCCATATCAGCTACCCTTGACTCCAGCTGTAGGGGATCTGATGCCTTCTTCTGGCCTCTGAAGACACCCTTAAATATGTGTTCTTTACATACAGACATGCAAAAATAACTTTTATTTTTTTCTAAGACATGGTTTCTTGTAGAAATAGTCTGTGTAGCCCTGACTGACCTGGAACTTTCTCCGTAGACCAGGCTGGCCTCAAACTCAGAGATCTGTCTGCCTCTGCCTCCCGAGTGTTAGGAGTAAAGTCATGTGCCACCATGCCCAACTAAGTAAAAGGAAATCTTAAAAAAGAGTACATTATAAATGGAATAGGAAGAGTTTAATGGTAAATAAAAAAATCTAGTATAAAAGACAAGAAAATAGTGGACTAAATGTGAAGAAAACCACAAGAAACAGCTAACATAGCAGGACATAGATATAAAATACTGTCTTACCAGCAACTATATTAAATGCCAATGACATTTTTAAAAAGCAGAGGTTGGCTTTTTAGTTGATTTAGTGGGTAAAGATACTTGCTTCCAAGCCTCATGACCTAAATTTGATCCTCAGAACCAAACACACATGGTGGAAGGAAAGAACCAACTCCTGCAATTTGTACTCCGACCTCCATGAAGACTATGGTGCACATGCGCGCGCACACACACACACACACACACACACACACACACACACACACGAATAAACAAGTAAATAAATGAACAAATAAAATGTAAAAAGGCAGGAATTGGGGACCAGTGAGTAGAGGCACTTGCTGTCTGCAAGGGTTAGAATAGGAATGGTTCCCATAGACTCAGACCTGAATGCTTGGTCATTAGGGAGTGGTGTTACCTGAATTATGTTAGGAGGTGTGACATTGTTAGAGTGGGTGTGGCCTTGTTGGAGGAAGAGTGCCACTGGGGGTTTCAGAAGCCCAATCATGGCCCTGTTGGTTGCTAATTCAGATATAGATATCTTGGCTCCTTCTCCAGCCTTTGTCTGCCTTTGTGCCATCATGGTTACTGCCACGATAAAAACAGACTAAACCTCTGAAAGTACAAGCAAGCATGAATTAAATGCCTTCCTGTAGCAAGATTAATTAAAAACCCAGAGACAGATATTGGGGTACAATCTAATGATCAGAAAAGCAAAAGCAGCCAAGTCACTAGAGAGCTCTTACCTCTTTAAAATCTTCAGACTGAAAGAGAACGAGTTCCTGTCTCCTCCCATTTTACCCTCCTTTCTAGTGCTGGGATTAAAGGCATGCAGCACGGCTGCCTGGGTGACTCCTGGGATTAAAAGTGTGTGCCACCACTGCCTGACCTTAAAGGCATGTACCACCGCTGCCTGGCCTGTATGGCTACCTAGGGTGACTGCTGGGATTAAGGCTGATCAGGGCAGCTGTTTTGCATTCTGTTCTTTAGGTAAGCTTTATTTATTAAAACACAAATAAAATATCACTACATTTCCACTTTTTTGTCTAAAATAAAAAAGATTAATAACTAAAAGCTATATACAATAAGTACAATACCTATATACAATAAATACAGGCAATAAATACATCAACAATGTCTATTCCATTTGCATTTGACAAATTCAGAGAAAATACTCCATATTTATCGTATCTTGGTGAGTTTAAAGTCTTGTACCTAATTTACTTTCTGTCATAACTTTTTTTCTGTGTCAGGTAAACAAGGAAGACTATAACTATCTAATCTTCAGCTCCCGCAGACACCCAATAAGAAAATAAAACTTAACTGAGTGAGCAGGAAGTACAAGCAAGTAACTTCCAAAAAATGTGAGAAATGCTAGGAACAGCTGGCTGCATGGACAGTCACCCAAAGTTGCTCTGTGATGTTGGCGCATCCATCTTCAGCCTACAGGCCTAGCATATCCAACAGACTTTTCTGTGAAGTAGGAGATTCTGAAGGGCAATCACTTGTCTTGACAATGTTTGGCAGTCACTTTCTTTTGTGTCTTGCTTGTCCAATTAGAACAGCATACTGTAAGCCATCGAGGCAAGGGCATTTTCTTGCCCAGTGGCTTACTTTTGCTGCAAAGAAAACTCCATGTGGAGTTTCTTAGATATACATTATTTTCTCTGAAGTAGATTGGTACTGCCAGGTGTAGACATGTCTCATCATAAAAAAATGAGCCTATGTTATTAAAACATCTTAAATGCCAAATTCTGTAGATCTCTAAAGTGTTTGAAGATGACCTGTCTATCTAAAATATATCTTTGATTGACCTTGAAAATATACCTAATGTGACTACAATAGGTGATTAATTACTAACCTGCATTTCCTTATTATCCTAAACAGCTGGTAATAATAATTTTCAAGGACTAGATATTTGCATTACATTGTTAAATGAGCTGTTATAGGTACAATACCTTGAACAAGATTAGAAATGTATGTACAATATGTTCTAACAAAATTAATCTCAAATTTGTGTCAATATATGAAATTTGTATACAATATGTAAAAATCCAATCCAATGTAAAACACTTAAATCTAGTAGTTGCTTTTTAAATGTAGATTCAATAATCTTTTTATCTTATCATATCTATATCCTCCCTCTTTTTTCAGAACAAGAACCTCAAATCTCAGTTCCTTTGTTTAGCTTTTTTTCTGACCATTACCAGTAACAAGCGATAACCACCTCCCCAAACAATGAAAAAGATCCACAACCCACTGAATGATCAAAAACCATCCACCCCACCTCTTGGGAATTTGGGCATCTTATTCTTAAATTTACTTCCTGCTGTCTGGGGACATTGGGATCCTGAAAAGAAAATTTTTGGTTAATTGTAACGTCCTGAGAGAGAGGAAGCTCTAGCATTTGTTGTTGCGTGATGGGAAAGTACAGGGGGGCTAGAGTAGTCTGTTAGGCTGAATCATCTCAGCTAGCCAACTCAAAAATGTTCCGAGCAGTTTTTCAGCTTAGTGGTATTATCATAGTCCTGGAGGAATTGTCACGTGGTGCCCCATCCTCCTTTTGGAGACTTCGAAGGTCGCTGTTGGGCATGCTCATGGTTCACTGCAGAAAACTGATAGAGACTCAAACCTGAAATCATGTGCAGAAAGGTAGATGAAACCTTTTTGTAGAATTAGTTAGTACTCTATATGACCATTAATATAATCACAAACAGTTTAATATATATATATATACATATATATCACAAATCATATACCTTAAGAAAAACTGTTAGAGTCAGTTTAATAAAACCAAAGGATTATGAGATTAGTGGCAATAAAATAGTCCTTAAACTTTGTTTTTCTTCTGTCCAATATCAGGTGGCTCTTCTGACATGAGACAGAGATTTTGGATTTCACTTTAATAAGCATGCTTGGGTTTAGAGGAGAGAGCCCCACTCCAACTCCAGACCCAGATTTAATCTTTAATTGGACTGGGACTACAAAAAGTCCATTTGCATTATTGTCTGTAGAGAGCAAACATTTGGGAAGATTTATGAAATTTTACCCTGTTGGAAATGTGATATACCAGCAGACCAATTTACTCATTTTCTTGAGACATTTTTTTTTTTCTGGATGGTTTGTTTGTTGTCTTCAGATGTCTCGTTTTTCCAGTGGTCTTCAGATTCCTTAGCTGGGTACCTTTATTCTCCTGAAAAGATAAAAACAAAATTCTTTCCCAACCCTAACTTTGGGGAGATTCTCTATTGGCAGGTTATATCTGATCAAATGAAAAGCATTTGCTAGCTTTATAGATTAGTTTAAATTAAAGCCATGGTGTTTAATGAACTATTTTCTGTTCTAATTAAAAGGTGTCTCTTGTTCAAATCAAATCTTTATCAATTTTAATGGTATCCATACCTTTTTTTCTCCTGTAGAAACAAAAGCAAAACCCCTTCCTCAACATAACACATGTTCTGGTTTCGGTTCTGAAGTCAGTATATCTTTAAAATATATCGGCTGACTTAATTCTGTAGTTTTCTTCTACTATCCAGTGTCTCTCTGGAGATGTTGTTCTTTTCTCATTAGCACTTAGAAAATTCAAAGTTAATAAAGCATTATGTAATCTATTTTTGTGTTGGGAGCTGCAGATCACTGGCCCCTTGACTTTTTTTGCCTGCCTCAGACTCTTTGCCTGCTGGAGTGAACTAAGCAAAACACCTGTGCCTGCAACTGCTCTGAGCATGAGACCCTGATGGCAGGGGAGTGGGTTCTGATGAGGCCTGCAGCTGAAAAATCCCAAGAGCTGGGAGTGGCTAAGGATCCCTATATAAGTTTCCCTGGAGCACAATAAACTTGGTATTCTTGTATCAAGGATGAGCCATGTCCGTGTCTCTCTCTGTCTGTCTCTGTGTGTGTGTTTTTAAGTCTCCAGGCCTAGTTCTCAAGGCTCCTGTACTGACCTGCAGTGGCACATGCTACAGGCATAGTACCATAGAGTGTAGAGCAGATGCCGTGCTTTACGTCTTAGGGAGTATTTATCACTCCTTTCTGTTTATCTAACGGATCTGTTAGAATTCAATCTGATCTTTCTCTAACTGCTTGCCTTGCAGGATTGTATGGAATGCCTGTGATATGCTTTATATGATAATCAAAAAACCATTTCGTTTTCTTAGAGACATATGTTGGAGCATTGACTGACTTTATTTGTGCAGGTATACCTATAATGGCCATAACTTCTAGCAAATGTGTGATTACTGAATCAGCCTTTTCCAAACTCAAAGCAGTTGCCCATTGAAAACCTAAATATGTATCAATTGCATCGTGTACATATTTTAGTTTTCCAAATTCTACAAAATGGAACACATCCATCTGCCAGATTTCATCCCTTTGAGTACCTATTGGGTGACTTCCTGCAGGTAGTGGTGTTTGGTTTGATAAAGGATAATTAGGATATTTCCTTATAATTTCCTTGGCTTGTTACCACATGATGAAAAAGGTTTTTTTAAACCTTTGCTATTGACATGATTTTTTTATGAAATTCTGAGGCTTTCAGAACATTTCCAAAGAATAATTGATCAATTTCTGCATTACCTTGTGCTAGAAGACCTGGCACACCCATATGGAATCGGATGTGTGTTATGTACATGGGATGATGCCTATTCCTGATTATAGCTTGCAACTGAATCAATAATGAAGTCAATTTTGTATCATCTGGTATAAATTTAATGGTTTCAATATGTAAAACAACTCTTTCTAGATATTGTGAATTGGTAACTATGTTGAAACTTTCTTTAAAATCCTTTAGTAGCATGAGAATAGCATATAATTCTGACTTTTGCACAGAATCACAAGGTCCTTGTTTTACTTAAATTTTCTTATTTGTTTCCTGTCTTCCCTGATTTATTTGCATCCATATAGAATGTAGGGCTCCAGTTGTTGGTGTGTCCCATACAATGTGAGGAAGGATCCCATTAGTTCTCTTTGTAAGTTGAATTCTCTTGCTTTAGGGATAGCTGTTGTTAATCTCTTTACCAGGGTTCACTTTCTTCCCATATTTTGTCAATTTCATCATTATTAAAAGGTATTATAATTTCTGTTGGGTCTATTCTTGCAAATGAAGATGCAATTTTCCTTTTAGAATTAACTCAGAGATCTTTTCCACATAATTTTTAAATTTTTTACTCAGTTTATGTGGTAAAACAAAAGATCCATTCTAAGATAATAACTTCCCTATGCATTAAAATTCCTATTGGGAAATGTTTGGAGGGTAATATAACCAAAATGCAGTTAAGATTTGCACCCACATGATACACATGTACCTTCTGTAATTTCTCTTCAATCAAAGCCAATTCTCTTTCAGCTTCATCTCATAATTCTCTGGGACTATTTAAGTTTTTGTCACTATCTAAATTTAAATTAATCAGGTCATCAGAACCCTATCCCAGTAGTGTGCTTTAGATGGAAAATGTCTCTTAGCAATCTTTGGAAGTCATTAAGAGTCTGCAATCAATCTCTCCTATTTTGCACCTTTTGGGTTTTAACTTCTTATAAACCTATTTTATAATATAAATTATTAATAGAATCTCCTCTTTGTATTTTTCAGGAGCAATTTGTAATCCCTAGGCAAATTTTACTTTACTTCTTCAAACATTCTTTCTAAAGTATTTACATTTGAATCATATAGCAAAATGTTATCTATGTAATGGTGAACTATAGATTCAGGAAATTGCTTATGTATCATTTCCAATGACTGACTTACAAAATATTGGCACAAGGTGGGACTCGAACATTCCCTGTAGGAGAATCTTCCATTGATATATCTTAGCAGGCCGAGAATTATTATAAGTATGCACTGTAGGCAAATTTTTCTCTATCCTTTTCTTGTAAAGGTATAGTGAAGAAATAATATTTTAAATCAGTAACTATAAAAGGCAAGCCTTTAGGTAATAGGGAAGGCAAAGGAATGCCAGCCTGTAGAGAACCAATTGGCTGAATTACCTTATTAACAGCTCTTGTATCTGTTACCATTCTCATTTTCCAGATTTCTTTTTAACAACATATACAGGAGAATTCCAAGGACTTGTTGATTCTTCAATATTCTGTGTTGTAATAGGAGCTGCGGGCAGCGTCCCCGGCACCCGGCCACCCACATGGCTAGCTTATGCCCCGAAATAACAACACACAAACTATATTCATTTAAACACTGCCTGGCCCATTAGTTTCAGTTTCTTATTGGCTAGCTCTTACATATTGATCTAACCCATTTCTATTAACCTGTGTAGCCCACGAGCCGGCTTACCAGGAATGATCTTAACCTGCGTCTGCCTGGACTGGGAGAATCATGGCAACTCTCTCACTCAACTTTCTTTCTCCCAGCATTCTGTTCTGTTTACTCCACCCACCTATGGGTTGGCCTATCAAATGGGTCTAGGCAGTTTATTAATAAGAAGTCACTCCCACATCAATTCTGAGTATCTAGTTGTTCCTGTACCAACTGTTCTAAAGTCTGCAGTTTCTCTATTGTTAGAGGCCACTGCTTAACCCATACAGACTGTCTGTCAACCATTTTAAAAGTAGGTTGCCTTTGGAAGATCAGCAGTAGTTGTGCCCTGTTCTTGTACAACGTGAATGGTCAGTAATTGTTTTTTATAATATCTTGTAATATTTTATTTTTTTTGGTTTTTCGAGACAGGGTTTCTCTGTGGCTTTGGAGCCTGTCCTGGAACTAGCAGCTCTGTAGACCAGGCTGGTCTCGAACTCACAGAGATCCGCCTGCCTCTGCCTCCCGGGTGCTGGGATTAAAGGCGTGCGCAACCACCGCCTGGCTTATCTTGTAATATTTTTACCAGAAACATACATTAACTTACGGTTTATTTCTACAGTTGAGGGAATGTTTATCTGAGTGTTCCATTGCTGTAACAAATCATGACACCACAAATTCATTGCTATGTTATACACATATGGTTTTAATATTCCCCTCTGTCCTTCTAGCCCTATACATTTGACCCATTTTACACTCTACATGAGAAAAAGTTCCAATCTCTAAAAATTGAATATTTACATCCTGAAGAGGCCAATTTGGATAAGATTCTGATAAAATTTTTGTTATGTCTGCATCTGTGTCTATCAGACCTTCAATAATATCACTTGTTCATATTTTTAGTTTTGGTTTTTGTTCATTTATAGAAGTTTGAAAAAATACTTGCTTTATGATTCTCTCTTCTATAGCTGTTCTATTATCCAGACAGATATGGTTTCTTACAAAGGCATTAGGTTCTTTAGTTGCTCTGGAAAGGACTTTCTTCTACAATGGCAGGAAATGACTGAACTGGGTTTGGTATAGGGGCCTCCATGTGTCCCTTCACACACTTTCCCAACAGCAAAGGATTACCTTGAATATTCCTCATTGACCTACATTCATTAGTTAAGTGCCTGCCTTTACCACACCTTCCACAAAATCCAGAAGTGTAGGGATAAGTCCCACCCCTAAGGGGGCGTGTTTGCCTCAGGCTAATGTTTGCTTATAAATTTGGCAAGCGTGCTCCCAGCCGCTGCTTCTGCTTTCTGGTCTCCACGGAAACGGTGGTTCTGTAAGTCTATTTCGCCATTAAAGCTGTATATATATATATTTTTACAATCTGTCTGCATTCGTTTACACCGTTACATTTTGGCGTCCAACATCGGGCTATTTTGCCCCCAACTCAAGCGCATAGCCCGCTAGCTAACACAGCACGCTCCCGGGTGCTGTTTTTTAGTTCATGACTCGGGCCCCAGTGCCGAGTCCAAGACACACTCGGCCACACAGGCCCATTCTGCCTGCCTTGGCTAAGTTTGCAGTGGAACCCCACTGCCTGAATTAGCAGAAGCTCAAGTACCTGTGGTTTTGCAACAAAAACCGCCACAGTGGCAGATTTGGTCTGATACAAAGTGACTTGGCTGGGCGGTGGTGGCACACGCCTTTGATCCCAGCACTTGGGAGGCAGAGGCAGGTGGATCTCTGTGAGTTCAAGGCCAGCCAGGTGGTGGTGGCGCACGCCTTTAATCCCAGCACTTGGGAAGCAGAGGCAGGTGGATCTCTGTGAGTTCAAGGCCAGCCAGGTGGTGGTGGCTCAAGCCTTTAGTCCCAGCACTCGGGAGGCAGAGACAGGCAGATCTCTGTGAGTTCGAGGCCAGCCTGGTCTACAGGAGCTAGTTCTAGGACAGGCTTCAAAAACACAGAGACCACCACTGGTAGGAACCGATCATTGCAGGTAAAAAATTTTTCTTTTAAAAATAAAATGTCTGAACA
>NC_022017.1:1657958-1687954 GCF_000317375.1 Microtus ochrogaster
TATAAATTTGGCAAGCGTGCTCCCAGCCGCTGTTTCTGCTTTCCTGGTCTCCGCGGGAACGGTGGTTCTGTAAATCTATTTCGCCATTAAAGCTGTATATATATTTTTACAATCTGTCAGCATTCGTTTACACCGTTACACAGAAGGGAGGGGCATTCTGAATGGATTATTCTTAGAAAAAAACATTGTTTCTAGGAATGTTCTGTCTACAATCCCCTTCAAGGTGACCTTGTTTGCCACAATTATAACATTTGACATTTTGATTTTTCCTCAAACCTGTCGAAATCACCTCTCCTATCCATGGTCATGAGATCCAATATTAATTTTATCTTGACTCCATTCCTCCAAAGGGGCTAATCTTGCCTTTAATGGCTGAATTATCATTTTGCATAGAGAATTGGCATTTTATAAGCCAGAGATTAAACTATTATTTGTCTAGCTTCTGAATTTGGTATAATTCTATCTACTGCTGAAGTCAATCTTAGTAAAAATTCCATAAAGGCTTTCTTTGGGCCCTGTATAAGTTTAGTAAATTTTCTTTCCTATTTTTCCAGTTCTGTCCCAAGCATTCAAAGCTGCTGCATGGCATAAATCCGTGGTATGGTCACCATATACAGCTTGCCTTCTATAGTAGCAGAATCTCCTTCTCCGACAATTGATCATGGGAGAGTTCCCTACCTCTCACTTTACTCCATTGTTCAATAATCTTAGCCTCTTCTCTGAACCAAGTACTTTAATGTAATTGTGGACCAGGCTCTAAAACACCTTTAACCAATTCTATCCAGTCTTTAGGGATAATTCAGTTACAAAGTGACAACAAGTGTGCTTCACAAAAGGTGAATGCATGTCATATGAGACAGTTACTTCCTTGACTCTCCTTAAGTCTAATATTGGCACAGGAGTTTGCTATAGCAGAGCCTCTGCCATTTGGCAGTTCCTGTAAGGTTACTTACATTAAGGTTGGTTGTCTGAAAACCTTAGGCTGTTCCTCTCTATTCTTATAATGCAATGCTGAAATTGGCTCTCCCTTAAATTTCTCTATCTAGATTTAAATAGTGATCTGTTTTATTAGGTTTTTGTAAGACCTGTATATAGATGGAAATTTCTGTCCCACCTGGTCCCGCAACCATTCAGTTCCAAAGAAATACACAGAGGCTTATATTATAAAGTGTTTGGCCTATTAACTCAGGATTATTACCAGCTAGCTCTTATCCAAGTTGAGCCACATGACTTGAGACCCTCTCTCAGTACAGCTTTCTCATCTTGATTCCTCTATATCTGTCTGGTGAGTGCATCTTTGACTTTCTTCTTTCCAGAATTCTCCTAGTCTGGTTGATCTGCCTATGCTTCCTGCCTGGCTACTGACCAATCAGTGTTGTATTAAACCAATATGAGTGACAAATCTTTACCTCGTACAAGAGCATTATCCCACAGCACCTGTATTTTAGCACTCAGATTAACCAACTTTTTAGTGATAAGACAAAAATGATAAAGTTGTTTACAATTGGCGTTACATAAATCCCATCTAAATTAGATACCCTCTCATTCAACTGTCTAGCATCTTATCATAGAGACCCAAATCCCTTTGTTGTTTTTTTCCCCCATTTTTTAGTACGGAAAAAAATTCTCTCTTTAAACTAATTCCTCCCTTTAAGAATTCCCAATTGTCGCCGGTTGGTGGTGGTGCACACCTTTAATCCCAGCACTTGGGAGGCAGAGGCAGGCAGATCTCTTTGAGTTCAAGGCCAGCCTGGTCTACAAGACAGGCTCCAAAGCAACAGAAAAACCCTGGCTCGAAAAAACAAAACAACAACAAAAAAGAATTTCCAATTGTCTTACCAGCTCTACTGATGATGTTGATGAGGATGTGAGGCTGATTGCTGCTACATAGAAGAGTAAAAACCTGAGGGTGTTAGGTGTTGGGGTGTTAAGATTCAGCCTGTGGTTTACTCTAAGTCCCTGGGTGCAGTGCCTAGCACTAAGTGGGGAAGAGAACAGAGTTCACCACCATCCAGTTCTGCCCTACTTCGGCCACCTGCTGCACAGACCAAGGACATGATGATGCCACCATTAACTGTAAAGAAGAAAACACAAAGCAGGGCGGTGGTGGCACATGCCTTTAATCCCAGCACTTGGGAGGCAGAGACAGGCGGATCTCTGTGAGTTCGAGACCAGCCTGGTCTACAAGAGCTAGTTCCAGGACAGGCTCCAAAAACCACAGAGAAACCCTGTCTCAAAAAACCAAAAAAAGAAAACACAACTAGTCGTTTGTCTGGAACCCTGGAATCCCTTGACTCTACTTATAGTCTCAATTCTTAAGTTCTTATTTCATAGTAAAACACACACAAAATTACCATTTTAACCATATCGTGTGTGTGTGTGGTGTGTGTATTACAGGATGGTCCCAAAGTCACAGAGATCCGTCCGTCTCTTCCTGGTGATAACTTTTTATTATTTATTTATTATTTTTTTCAAGACAGGATTTCTCTGTGTCACCTTGGCTGTCCTGGAACTCTCTCTGTAGACCAGGCTGGCCTGAAACTCAGAGATCCTCCTGCGTTTGCTTCCCAAGTGCTGGGGTTAAAGGTGTGCACCATCACTGACTGGCTTTGATAGTTTTTCAGTGTAGCTTTTACATTTGATGTTCTCCTAAAAATCTTCTTGAAGTTATCTCTTAATAATTCACTCCTCAGGCTGGAGATGGCTCAGCAGTTAAGAGCACTCACTGGCTTCTCTCCCAGAGGTCCTGGTTTCTGTCGCAGCCCCCACAGGCAGACATCACTTAGGGACGCCACACCATGCACAGACAAATGAGTGGCTCAGTAGTTCATTCAAGTACAAATGTTTTCTCCAGAGGTCTTCTCTTAGAACTAGCAGTAGTTTCCTCCCCTCCTGAGCTGTTTTGTCTTATTACCCTGAAGCACTCTCTGCTTTTCTGAGGTGAATGCGCTTACTGGCTTATGCCCTCTCTCCCCCTCAACTCTAAAATAAAAATTCCGTCAGGGAAGGATCAGGTCTGTCTCCACTTCTCCACATGACCGGGCGTGTTTTGTCTGCCATGCTGTGCAGACTCCAATCTAAGGCTTCCCACTGAACTACACTGAGTCCTACAGAGCTTTGTGTGTGCGTTGTTCATAGGTCCGTGGGTTCCTTTATTCCTGTTCATTTGTTTGCCACAGGATTTCTCACTGGCCCGGAATTGTCAAGCAGGATAGGTTCTGGGATGGAATTCTGGTCTTGTGCTTGCAGGATGAGCACTTCATTGGCTCAGCTATCTTCTCATCTTTTCTTTGTGTCATTACAAATAAGAGTGAATGGGATTCCTAGCCCATTGTCCACTCTCAGAGAACTATCTCTTCCATAGGCATTGGATCGTTGGGCAGGTGGATTGCCTTTTCCCAGCGGATTCCCTCCAGTTTCAGGACTAAGGGCATTTAAAACTACGTTGGCATTAAGGAAATACTGATCCTGAAGACTAGTAGTATCAACCGGTACTTAAAAAAAAAAAAGTATACAGTTCTGATCCAACGAGATGGCTCATACTATACCAGTCTTCCCTGGACATCTAAATTCAATCCCCTAAACACACAACAGTGGGAAGAGAGATCTCCAGATCTCTGACCTTCGTATGCGCTCCACTCCACCCCCTGCTAATAGGTAAGTGTAAAAACAAACTTTTTTTTTTTTTTTAAGTAGTCTCTGCAGTCGAATCCTTACCACCAACTCCCCCTCACACTCCCGTCCTACTGCATACAGCCAGACACCGGACGGAGGTTACGGCCAGTGAAGAAGAAAATAGAAAGCAGTCACCTGTTTGGGACGCTGAAAGCCCGTTTAACTTGCTTCATACAACTAGTCACGAGCTTGCAGCCCCGAGCCCATCGATTTGCTTTGCTCCCTTCGTTCTCCTTTAACAAGGGTGTATTTTTAGAGCTGCCTGAGATAATATCATTCCCTTCGCCCGTGGATAGCCACACCTACGGACAACGGGAGATTTCCTTGCCGCTTTCTCCCTCCCCCTCATCACCCCGGATTTTCAGCCGAACACGTGTGAGTCGTGTGTACAGCACTCGGCCAGCCTTCCACTCACGCCACGCTCACAGCAAGCCCCGCCCCGCGGTCCCTTTCCAACTCGGCCCCCACGAATCGCGCCCGCACCCCCACTTCTCGCGAGAAGTGAGCACGCCTGGCCGGACGGGAGAAAAGTATCTGCTCCGCTGAGGGGGGAAAGGAGGAGCAGGAGACAGATTGTGGGACCGAGCGCGGGCGGGCGGGAGGCGCCGGAGCTGCCAGCGGGTGAGTCCTGTTAACATTAGCTGGTCCGTGGTCTGACATGAGGCTCCCCTTCTACTCCGGCCAGTCCCAGCGTCCCGGGCCGGGGTCTCCCCTCCCAGTCTGTGTTGGACGGGGGCGCTGAGGCGGTGGCCGGGCCTGTCTGAGGAAGAGGGTGGGGCACAGTCTAAGACAACCAATAAAAGAGCAGGAAGCCACAATTGGCGGCCATGAGCGCTAATAGGAGATCGCCTTTACCTTACGGAGTGCCGCCCTCTTCTCTTCTCCCGCCTCCTTCCTTTTGGAGGAAGGCGGGGCCAGAGGACTGAAGTGTGGGGAGAACTTGGGGTAAGTAGCCCCGGGGGGCACAGGGCGTGGCGAGGAAAGGGGGTTGAATCCTGAGGGAAGAGAAGTGTAGTGGAAGTCAAATGGAATAGCAGAAAGTAATATCAGAATATCTTGGAATAGCAGAAAGCGGACGACTGCTAAACTAGGTTGACGACTCAGGATTTCCCTTAGAGTGGGGTTAGGGCTCGGCACTGCAAAGAGCAGAGGTAATGGGCAGTAGGCAGGTTCGGGTGACATCCAGAGCCTCGCTCAGCTGAAAGCATGCGTTGATCGGCTGAAAAGCTCGTCGAGGTGGACATTGGAACTGAGGGTTTGGCGTTTTGATTGAATTCATAAGAATCAGCAGAAACATGGTATCAGAAAGTATGGCTTTGGAGAGATTAAGTGGATGAATTTAGGAAGACTGAGTGCCTTGAGTTGCTAGAAGGCATCGCTTCGGTAATAGTTTGGAAGTCCGGAGGGAAGGGGGGAATATTTGGAGAAAAGACAGCGGCTGACATACAAGTCTTTAGCTTGGGTCTTAGCTGCCTTGGTCGGAAGGCAGTCGGGATTTTGCTTAGTGATTTTGGTGGACATGGCACCCAGACCAGCCAAAATTCTGGCATAGGTGTGTAGAAGAAGAAAAATAGTACACTGCTCTTGTTCTCTTTTTTCCAGTATTTCCCTTTTCAAGTGTCATCTCTTTCAAAACACAGGGATGTGGGTCTGGGACTTCGAAGGCCCAAGTTGGAGACCCGTAGGGACTTGTTGCTCTGAAATGCTTGTTATGTTCTCACTGGGGTGTTTACTACCCAGGCACCTCCTACCCAGATTCCCGTGTTACAACTTTACAAACTTTGTTTTCTGCTTACCGGAGGGTGTTTTAATATCTCTCAGAGTTCATATGAAGTATAGATTTGTGGAGATGTGCAGATTTTTTTCAGCAAACTCATTTGTTTCCTATGTTTAAATTTTTCAGCAGTATAATTTCTGTAGAACCTGTATATATCTCTAAACACTAACAAATAAAGTTTGTTTCTTTAAATATGGCTTTTCCCTTTCATTCATTAAGAGTAATTTAATGGATGATTGAACTTAGTCTTAATTGTCTTGTATATGTTCTTATGTATTAATTGAGATAGGGTCTCATGCAGCCCAGGTACACCTAAAACTGAGGTAACTGAGGTTGAACTTGAGCTCCTGATCCTCCTTTGTTCTTCTCCCAAGTGCCGAGGTTATAGACTGAACACTCAGGGTCGTGTTTGTGTGTGTGTGTGTGTGTCTGTGTGTGTGTGTGTGTGTGTTATGCAGCATGCCATGTAGCCCATACTGGCTTTGAACTCATAACCTTGAATTTGTGATCCATCTCTACCTCCCATGTGTGGGAATTACAAGCATTCATTCCCATGCCCAGTTTATCAGTTTATGTGGTTTGAACCCAGGGCTTTGTGCATGCTAGGCAAGCACCTGTACCAACTGAACTACATCCCTAGTTCCCTCTTAATATTTTAAATGGAGTGAATAAAATAAATCATAGTTTAGGAAATTGAACATTTCCCCATGCTTTCTTTGCATCCAGACTTAGAAACTAAAGAGCTACCATAATATTTTAAGGCAGAGGTTGAGGAACTCTTGTTTTTAAACATGGGGGATGTAAAGTAAGTGGAAGCTATTGCGAAATTTAACATGACTGTAAGAAAAGAAGCTAAAGAGAAGTTTGGCAGCTATATGAAGTAGTCTTACCAGTTCGTAATTCTGCACAGAAAAGGACAGAACATTGCCATTTGTTTAGTAATTGTGTATCATTTAATAATGAGTTAGACTCATATAGCTCATCAATAACTTCTTTGCTAATGCACAGATTACATTCCTTCTGTCCAGTTGTGTGTGTGTGTGAGAGAGAGGGAGTGTATCTGTGTGTTGTCTGTGTGTCTGTTGGAGGCTGTGATAGTGCTGGAGCTGGACTTTCCCCTGGGCTATGTGTATGCCAGGCAAGTTCTCAACCACTGAGTTTTAACCCAGCCTCCTTTACTTTTGAGAATTGAAGTACTACTAATGAAGAAGACCCCCATCCCATGTGGGGTTTGTGTGACCTTCTTTTCAGCAACCAGTTGAGCCATTTCCCCCTGGTTAGAATTTGTCCCTACAAAACTGTTGAGACCAACCAGTGGCCCTTTAGTACTAACATAGTCCCTATGTTAGCATATTACTTTAGTACTAGCATAGGGACTGAATTGGGTTCCAGCTGGGAGCATTTACTACTGGACATTCAGAAAAATTTTCAGTTTTCCAGGCAATAGTCTTCCTCTCCCTCCTCGAAAAAAATCCAGTGAGAAAACAAAGTCTTTTGCTTTGGTCTTCGGATCTAGAATTTGTGATGGCTTGAACCTGAACACTCTTAAGTGAAAGATTTTTTTTTTCTCTCTTGGGCAGTGTTCTCACCTGGGAGAAAGATAGACTTTGGGGCCTGGGTATATGGCTCAACAGGTGAGCGCTTGCTTATTATGGATGAGCCCTGTTACTACATAAAACTGGGCACGGTAGTGAGGACCTGTAATCCCATCGCTGGGGATGTGAAGGCAGAGCCCAATCATTCTTATCTATGTGGCCAGTATAAGTCTAGCTTGGGCAACATGAGACCCTGTCTCAAAGAAAAGCAAAAGAAAAACAAGAAGAAAAAAATTAATTGATAATAATTTGTTAATTGATCATAAATTCTTCTGACTTAAATCTAAAGTCATACTAGTCAGCAAGATTGAGATTTTTTTTCCCTTAATATTGAACTGGGCAGGTATAGGTGTAGAGAAAATGAATTGTTGGATTTAAATGGCTTTTTGGGAGGGAGCAGGAAAGTTTGATAGAGGCAGAGAAACTATCTTAAAGTTTATAGTAGATCTAAGCTTTTATAATTTATAGAATTTTTAAAATACTTTTTCTTAAAATGTTATTGTATCTTGTCCTTTTTCCTTTCCTAATTCTCTTTTTTGTTTTTGTTTTTTTCAAAACAGGATTTCTCTGTGCAGCCCTGGCTGTCCTAGATCACAAATTCACAGAGATCTACCTGCCTCTGCCTCCCAGGTGCTGGAGTTGACCCTTTCCTAACTTCTAACCAAAACAGAGTTATTTTTCAATCAACTTTCAGCACTACTCTTTTTACCTTGAGTCCCTGGCTCTACAACTCTCAGAAGGTTGTTTTGTGAATTTTTTTGTTTGTTTTGTTTTTCAAAACAGAGTTTTTCTGTGTATCCCTGGCTATTCTGGATCTCACGGTAGACCGGGCTGGCTTTGAACTCACAGAGATCTGCCTGCCTCTGCCTCCCAAGTGCTGGGATTAAAGGTGTGTGAATGTAAGACTGAGCTTTTTCTAGGCTCTAGAGGGGAAAGTCAGTGTTGCCTCCATCTCCTGTCTAGGTGACAAGGAGGAGTTTTTTTTTTCCTTACAAGGAAGTTTTAGGTGGAGCAAATAGCACTGTCTTTCAAGTGTTTAACAAGACAACTCTTTTCTTGGGACAGACTGGAACATAATTGCCCCATTCCTTGATAAAGGTGCCAACACAAAAGTGCTTATTTTGTTTCTTTGAGAAAAACAAATGAGATATTTGCTTAAAAAGAAAAATGTTTAACTATTTTTTAAATGTTAACTTCTTTAAATTTTTTAAAAAATGTTTCTTTGACTTTGCAGTTCTTGAAAAAGTCTTCCTTTTTCTCCAAAAACATGCTGCAGATGGGTTAGTGAGATGGCTTCAGAGGGTAAAGGTGCTGCCTGCCTATGCAGACCCCATGGCTTGAGCTATATCATTCTCAGACCTCACTCTGTAGACCAGGCTGCCTCTGTTTCCTGAGTGTTGGGATTAAAAGTGTGCACCACCATCACCCAGCTCACTTTTTAATTTGTGTGTGTGTGTGTGTGTGTGTGTGTGTGTGTGTGTGTGTGTGTGTTTGGTAGGGGTGTGTGCACAAAGGTCAAAGGAAGGCACTGGGTGTTTGTTCTATCACTTTCTTCTTTATTCCCTTAGACTAAGTCCTTTGAGCCTGGAAATCACCAGTTGGCTATGCTGAGTGGACAGTGAGCTCCAGGAATCTGATTCTTCTTAGTGCTGGGACTACAGAGGCATAATTCCATACCAGGCCTTTTGAATGGGTGCTGAGAATCTCAACTCAGGGGTTTTGTTTTTTGTTGTTTATTTATTATTTTTTTTTTTCGAGACAGGGTTTCTCTGTGGTTTTGGAGCCTGTCCTGGAACTAGCTCTGTAAATCAGGCTGGTCTCGAGCTCACAGAGATCCGCCTGCCTCTGCCTCCCAAGTGTTGGGATTAAAGGCGTGCGCCACCACCGCCCGGCCTTTATTATTATTATTTTTTTGGGGGTGTTTTTTCGAGACAGGGTTTCTCTGTGGCTTTGGAGCCTGTCCTGGAACTAGCTCTGTAGACCAGGCTGGTCTCGAACTCACAGAGATCTGCCTGCCTCTGCCTCCTGAGTGCTGGGATTAAAGGCGTGCACCACCACCTCCCGGCCTTTATTATTATTTTTTTTTATTTTTTATTTTTTGAAACAGGGTTTCTCTGTGTAACATCAGTGGCTGTCCTGGAACTCTGTAAACCAGGTTGGCCTTGAACTCACAGAGATCTGTCTCTGCCTCTGGAGTGCTGCAATTAAAGATGTGTGATAATATGTTTTGGCTTCTTGGCCATATATATATATATATATACACACACACATACATATATACACATATATACCTGTGTGTGTGTGTGTGTGTGTGTGAGTGTTCTGTCTGCATGTACAGATCCTATTACAGATGGTTGTGAGCCACCATGTGGTTGCTGGGAATTGAACTCAGGGCCTCTGGAAAAGCAGCCAGTGCTCTTAACTGCTGAGCCATATCACAAGCCCCTACTACTCATATTTTGTATTATTGATAAATTTGATAAGCATGATGACAATATTTTCATTTTGGGTCACTGGTAAAATGTACAAGGATAGGCTGTATTAGCTCATCCAACTTACCCTTTTTCTCTTTTCCCTTTTCCTTCTTTTTTTTTTTTGTTTTTTGTTTTTTGTTTTTTGTTTTTTGTTTTTTTTTCGAGACAGGGTTTCTCTGTGGCTTTGGAGCCTGTCCTGGAACTAGCTTTTTTGTTCTTTCCTTTTCTCCCTTCTTTCTCTCCCCCTTCCTCCTTTCTCTTCCTGACTTGAGAATGAATCCAGAACCTCCAATAAGGTAGGCAAGTGAATTTTATCCCCATGAAACCACTGAATTAACATCCCACCCCATAGCCTTTATGTTCTGTGAAATATCAAGAAGTATCTTGTTGAAACTCAAATATGTTCTATTTGAGACATCCTTGAATTCCTAGGCTGGTGACCATTGGATAGGGGTAGAGAATGAGAATATAAAGTTAGATATTGTAATTACTATTTACCATTTGTTTGTTAGTTTTGTTCTTTCTTCCTGTGTGGTTTTTTTGTCTTTTGAGGTAGAATTTGGCTATGGTGTCCAGTCTGGCTTCTGACCTCCCAGCTAACAACTCTCCTGCCTCAGCCTTCTAACTGCTGAGATTACAAGTAGTTATACCATCATTCCCAGTTTTAACTATCTTATATTAATGGCTTCCTTCCTTCCTTCCTTCCTTCCTTCCTTCCTTCCTTCCTTCCTTCCTTCCTTCCTTTCTTCCTTCCCTCCCTCCCTCCCTCCTTCCCTCTTTCTTTCTTTCTTTCTTTCTTTCTTTCTTTCTTTCTTTCTTTCTTTCTTTCTTTCTTTTTCTTTGTAGTCCTAGCTGTCCTGGAACTCAGCGAGAACCACCTGACCCTGTGTCTGTGTGCCATGCCTGGCTTTATAGCAGTGTTGATAGATTACTGTAGGACATGCTGATATATCACAGACAATCTGTTCAGTTCTTTTTAGACTCTCCTGGGAAATAGCACCCATTCCATCAGTCTACAGTTTCTTCATTCTGCCTTTTTGATTGTGTAATGACTGAAAGTGTTAATTATAGTAGCTTTTAGCTCCCCTCCCCCACATTGCCATTAAGTGTAACTTTTTTTTTTAATTTTTAATGGTACCTGGAGTGACAGCCGTGGGTGCTGGGAACCAAACTCTTATATTTTTGATTGTGAGCCTAGCCTTTAATGGCTGAGCTATCCCTCCAGACCTAAGTGTAACTCTTGAAGCAAAATTTTCCCCAGACATTTTAAGTTAGAAATCAGAAAATTAAAGCTCCTGTCCATGGAACAGTTAGTTACTTGCTGCTTCCCCATAATTCTAAGGTTTCTAGTTTAGAGCTCTTGTCACCTTTTGTTTGGAATATAAACTAACACCAGCTGTGTACAGACATACATAGTTTCTAGTTACAGTTAGTGTGGTAGGTCCGCATTCTAGAGCAGAAATGGTGTTACACATTAGCTAGGCCATCAGAGGCCATCTAGGGAATGAAGTCTTTATATTGTCAGGCAACAACTTTTCTGCATGTTAATTTTAGACTTGACAGTTGAATTTATGTTTGAGCAACTTTAGTTGATGAATACATCTTAAAGTACCTTCCTCTTTTGGGGTTTTCATTTTCACTTTCACTATTTAAAATTATGAATTGTATTGGAGATGGAGCGCAGTTGGTGGAGTGGTTGCCTTGCATGCAGGAATCCATGAACTGAGAGCATGGTGGTGCACACCTATGATCCAAGCATGTGAGGTGGTGGCAGGAAGATTTGAAATTCAAGGTTATCCTAATGTACGTATGGATTCTCCTGGGAAGCATGGTAATCTTGATCACTCTTCAGGTCCTCTCTAGTTCAAACATATGTAAATAGAGGCTCAGATCAAAGAACTGTTGACAAATCAGGAAGAAAAGTAGGTTGTAAAGAAAATGAAATTGACGTGATTCTGCTGACCCAGTGGAAATGATTAAAAAAACAAGGAACATAAATAATAGGAATAATCATGTCTTTGAACTAAAAACAAAACAAAACCCAACAACAAAGATTTTGCATTGGATCATTTCACGTCTTAAAAATATTTCATCATGATATTTTCTCTTCAGTATTTCCCTGGTGGACACTTTTGTTTTGAAAGGATGTTCAGTGGTTTTATTTTCCTGTTAAATTGTAGTATTTTATTTCCTTCCCTTACTTGTTCTTTTATACAAGTTTGTTTTTCATATATATGGATTGCCTGAGTATGATGAAACAAAATTCAGTTCAGTTTGAAAGTAAACATTTGCTATCTTGCTTCCTTGGGGAGGGATATGATGAGTATTATAAATTCAAGAAGGTTGTGTGGGGCTGGGGATGTACCTCAGTTAATGAAGCCCTGAGTTCCTCTTGAGCACTGCATGGTACACAAGCCTGCAATCTCTGAATTTAAGAAGTATAGGCAGGAGGTCAAGGTCATCCTTGGAGAATACTTCCTGGGCTAAATGAGTCCCTATGTCAAAACAAAACAGAATTGCTATATGAGAAGATAAACATCTTATTCTTAAAACTTTGTAGACTGGGGCTGGAGAGATGGCTCAGCGGTTAAGAGCACTGACTACACTTCAGAGGACCTAGGTTCTTTTCCCAGCACCCACATGATGGCTCACAACTGTCTGTAACTGCAGTTACCAGGACACAACACCTTTCCACAGGAAAACAAATTCCAGTGCACATAAAAATAAATGATTGATTTAAAAAAAATTTTTTGTAAGCTGACATTTAGGAAAGGCTCCTAACTAAACCCAAGCTCGGTATACTAGTCTTATGAAATGTGCTTAGGACAATACTTACTAGTTCTGTTGCTTTCTCTCATCTTTTGGCAACTTCAACTCTAAATGTTCTCATATATATGAAAACAGACTTTTTGGAGAAATTTTTTTTTCTTCAGCATTGCATTTCCTCCTAATAAGTACCATTTTATGAAAATCTAATAGAAGCCAAGATTTAGCGTAAGAAGTTACTTGCTGAACCTGTGGTGTGGGCCTCTGTGGTAACAATGCTCTACCACAGTGTCTCCTAGCTTGCCTTTGAGGTGAGTTGCTTGCTATGATCTTCCTGTCAGGTGCAGTGCTTCTTTCTGAGGTAGATAAATAAGGCTATCTGCTAGACTGGTCAGACTTTTTTTACTTTTTTTAAAATATTTATTTATTTATTTATTTATTATGTATACAATATTTTGTGTGTGTGCCTGTAGGCCAGAAGAGGGCACGAGACCCCATGACAGATGGTTGTGAGCCACCATTTGGTTACTGGGAATTGAACTCAGGACCTTTGGAAGAGCAGGCAATGCTCTTAACCTCTGAGCCATCTCTCCAGCCCCTAGACCGGTCAGATTTTATTTGGGATGCATGATACAGTAGAAACACTGCTTTTTTTTTTTTTTCAAATTAAGCAAATAGGGAAAGGCTGGGAATGTATCTCAGTAGAACAACCCATTGCTTGGCCCCAAGTTCAATCTTTAAGCACCAAAAACTACCACCACCACCACCACAAACAATTTTTTAAAGAACTTATGTGTGTATAATGTATGTGTGTAAACATCAGATGTCTTTCTCTGTGGCTCCTTGCCTATTCCTGCCGGACAGATTCTCACTGTATCAGGTGTTCACCAGCAGCCTCAGGTAGTTCCATCTCTTCCTTCCCCCAGCTTAGTTTGTCTCCTCACTACTTTCTTTGTATAGGAGTTAAAGGCTCATGGCCATTCCCAGCTTTTTAACTGGGTGCTAAATTTAGGTCCTTGTGCTTATGCAGTTCTTTTTTTTTTTAAATAAAATTTAATTTTCTTTTATGTCCCTTGGTGTGAGGTTGTCGTATTGTTGGAACTGGAGTTACAGACAGTTGGGAGCTGCCACGTGGGTGCTGGAAATTGAACCTGAGTCCTCTAGAAGAGCAGCCTTAACTCTTAACTACTGAGCCATCTTTCCAGCTCCAGATTATGCAGTTCTTATCCACCAAAGCTTCTCCTCAGTCTAATAACCTTTCTTTTTGGAATAAGAGCATGCTTGACTATATAAAATCAAGCTTTATTGAATAGAACATTGGGTTGTTAAAAATGGTTTATGTTGAAACTAGCTTGTCAGTATGATTTATTAAACCATCAAACTAGAGTGATATTTCGTTGGTTTTACTTTAATAAGTTTCTGACACTAACATAGATCCAGTAACACCATTAATGGACTTACTTTTTAAAACTTTGTTCAAGCAGTATTTTGCTGATATTGTGTGAAACTCATCTATGCCAATCAGGGAGTATGGACTACCCCCAGGTAGAGCCTGTGCTACAAATGAATGTGTAGACTTAGAGAATATTAATAGATAATTTTCTCTAGAACTAATCTTCCCCATAATTATCATTGTACAGTATTATGACTACCTAGAACAAAACATATGCTGAGGTCTTAAAGTCCAGGCTAACATGATGGCTTTGGCTTGTGTTGTAGGAGGCTGCTTGTTCATTTCCTGACTGCCCAGACTCCCAAAATAATCACATAGAAACTGTATTAATTAAATCACTGCTTGGTCCATTAGCTCTAGCTTCTTATTGGCTAACTTTTACATCTTAATTTAACCCATTTCTATTAATCTGTGTATTGCTACATGGCTGTGGCTTACCAGCAAGGTTCCGGCTCATCTGTTCCCAGTGGCAGCTACATGGCATCTCCTTGACTCCGCCTCCTTTCTCCCAGCATTCAGTTTAGTTTTCCCCTGCCTACCTCTATTCTGTCCTGCTCAGGCCCAAGACAGTTTCTTTATTAATGAATGGTATTCATAGCATTCAGAGGGGAATCTCATATCACCTCCCCTTTTCTGTTTAAATAAAAAGGAAGGTTTTAACTTTAACACAGAAAAATTACATATAACAAAACACGTATCAAGCAAAAATTAGAGTTACAATATTTATATTTACGTTATCTTTTATCATAACTAAGGAAAACTATAATTATCCATTTTTCAACTCCATCAAAGGCTCCAGAAAGATATATTATTACCTAAGTAACAGGAAGTGCATAGTAAGCAACTTCTAAAACTCTAGAATTGACAGAGACAGCTCACTGCCTGGACAATCACCCAAATTTCTTCTATATCATTGGGGTACCCATCCTCAGCCTACCAGCCTATAGTATCTGGCAGACTTTTCCATGAAACAGGAAATTTCAAAGACAGTTCTACCTATATTGGCAGTTTATCAGTCACTTTCTTCTATGTCCTGCAGAATGTCTGGCAGACTCCTTTTGTTCTTTCATAAAATAGGAATCCTGAAGGACAGTGTCACCCTTAGGCAAGTTCAGCAGTCATTTCTGTATGGGTCCTGCATGTCCAGTTCATACAGCATGCCATCAAACAGTCCAGGCAAGAGCAGTTTCTTGCCCAAATGGCTAACAAATTCCATAAAAAGCCTCTTTGTTGCCCATTTTCCTCTTGAAGTAATTGGTGCTTCCAGGAACAGATGCATCTCATTGTCATGAAAAGTCCTAAGTTGTTAAACATTTTAAATGCCCTATTCTGTAGTCTTTGAAAGGTTTGAAGAATGCCTATCCATCTGAAATACATCTCTGTACATCTAGAAAATCTAACTAACATGAGTACAAGCTTGACTAATATATTTGATTATCTATTACCCTATATTTCTTAATTGTGCATTACATTTTCAAATGAGCTGCACAAGCACAATACCTTAATCAAGAGCAGAAATATATATATATATATATATATATATATACACACACACACACACACACACACACACACACACACACAGCAAAATTGATCTAAAATTTGTATCAATAAACCAAGGTCCATACCAATGCAAAGTATCCATCTCTATAGCACATCCCCTTTTAAATGTAAACAAACATTTATAAACAATATATGGAAATTTGGGCATAGTTCTCTCCAAACTGCTTCCTGCTTTTTGTTGGGGAAAATATTTTTGGGAGTGTTCATGGCAAACTTTTGGGGGGGTCTTTTTCCATCAAACCACATTAGTCTGGAATTAATCCACAGATTCTTGTCTTCTGTGAAAACAAAAGAACCTCTTTTTCAAAGCAACAAGACCTTAGACCCAAATTTTGAAGTTATGATACCTTTAAAATATCCATGTTGGTTTGGCTTAGCAGCCTATACAATGAAATGTCTCTCTGTACTTAGCTCATTCACAGTCAAGTAATTTAAAGAAAACACAATAATATACATAATCCAGACTGTGAATTTTCCATCTTTACATGGCTTTTTCTTTACTTCTTTTTATAATTCTCTATATTTTTCTTCTCTCTCCCAAGCCTACGTACATTTTTTAAACACACTATGCCTTGTTTAGAGGTCTTTTATGTCTGAATCTGTCCTATTGTGTATCTGAAATTTTCTTTTGATCAGGACTGTTTCTTAAAATGTTAAAATGGCTTGGCTAGTAGTAAGGCTGCTTTGCCTTTTGGCTCTGCCCAGTCCAACATGGCAGAGGTATGTTCATTGCCTCTGTTACTGCTGTTTGGGAGTTGTCCTCACCACTTGAACTCTAGTAACCAGTTGACCCATGCTGCCACCAAGTAACTTGCAACATGTTGCCCACAAACCTCATTTAAGTACTTGGCCTCCTGAAAGAGCCAGAGTTTGTGCTTCTAGCATGACCTAGGAAGCCATCATTCCTTCTAAGCTCTCTCAGGTTTTATATGGATTTAGCTAGCACACGTTGGAACACCAATTTGTTGTAGGAGGCCGCTTGTTCATTTCCCAATCACATGGACTCCCAAAATAACCACATAGAAACTGTATTAATTAAATCTCTGCTCCACCCGTTAGCTCTAGCTTCTTATTGACTAACTCTTAACATCTTAATTTAACCCATTTCTATTAATCTGTGTATCACCATGTGGCTGTGGCTTACTGGCAAGGTTCTGGCTCATCTGTTCTCCATGGCAGCATCTGGCATCTCCTTGACTCCGCCTCCTTTCTCCCAGCATTCAGTTTACTTTTTCCCACCTACCTCTATTCTGTCCTGCGTAGGCCCAAGACAGTTTCTTTATTAACCAATGGTATTCATAGCATACAGAAGGGAATCCCACATCAGGCCTGTAATTTTATTCCTGTAATTTTAACCAAGGAGACAAACAGGAAGAATTCTGTGAGTTTTGAGGCAGCCTTGGTTTTGTAGTGAGTACACAAGTATTCTGTGCTACAGAGTGGGACCAAGTCAAAACAAAACAACAAAAACAACCCCCCCCCAAAAAAAAACACACACACACACAAAGAGCTAGAAAGATGATAAGCTCTTCTGGCTATAAATCATAAGAATTTTAAGTTAGTCCTTAAAGATCAATATTTTGAGCCTGACACAGTGGTCCATGTCTATAATACCAGCCATTTGGGAGGCTGATGCTTCAAGAGGAATGCAAGTTCAAGACTCATCTAGAAAATGTAGCAAAACCCAGTCTAAAAAGGGAATGGAGGGGGACATTAAAAATGTAGCTTAGTTGGTAGAGTGATGGTTTATCAGTCTGACAACCCTGGGTTTGGTCTCCAACTTGGAATGGTAGTGATGCTTGCAGTCTCAGTACTTGGGTGGCAAAGTTAAAGTTTGAGGCCACCCTGAGCTTATGTAATGAATTTGAGGCCAGCATGGGATACTTGAGACCCTGTCATAAACAGATAAACTAAAGATGAAAAAAAATTGGGGGCTGGAGAGATGGCTCAGAGGTTAAGAGCACTGGCTGCTCTTCCAGAGGTCCTGAGTTCAATCCCAGCAACCACATGGTGGCTCACAACCATCTGTACTGAGATCTGGCGCCCTCCTCTGGTGTGTGGGCACACATGGAGGCAGAATGTTGTATACATAATAAATAAATAAATCTAAAAAAAAGGAAAAAAAAATCTGTGATGATCACTGTTATTTTAGGGATCATTCTTTATCCAAAAATGGGCGTCAAAACAAAACAAATTTTATTTATTTATTACTTATTGAAACAGGATCGTGTTGTAGAGCCAACTCAAGCTAGCCTGGATCCTCCTGTATATTCCAGGCTGGAAGGTGGGGTCCTTCTGCTTTTGTCTCCTTAGTGCTAATGTTAGTCATAAGAACTCAAAGCTTGAACTCAAAGAGATTTGCTTTCTTCTGCCTCCTAAATGCTAGAATTAAAGGGGTGTGCCACCACATCCAGTTTATTTCTACTTTTGCTTCTTGCTGTCATTTTATTATTATTATTATTGCTATTTTTAAGGCAGTGTCTCACTCTGTAATCCTGACTAGTTTGAAACTTGCTATTGTTATGGTTCCTATTATCATTTCTGAGGATAGCTCAAAGTACTTTTTGAATATTCTAAAATTTCTAGTTAGGGCTGGAGAAACGACGTGGTGGTTAAGAGCACTGGTTCAAAACCATCTGTAACTCTGGTTCCAGGGAGTCCAGTGACTTCTTCTGGTCTTTGCAGATACTAGAGGCACATGGTGCACAGACATATACACACAGACAAAGTACTCATATACATAAAATTAATGTGTTTTTAAAGATTGTTTGAAAATGTAAAAAAAAAAACAACTAAAAACTCTTGAGTCAGGTCGTTGACCTTTATAACCCTGCTTCCAGAGCAACAATAAGCATTGGCCATGAGTCACATAACTTCTATTCAGCTTGGTTCTTACTAGCATCTGTTTTCTGTCAGTTGCTACAAAACTGTTTGGTCCACTTAGCTGGTTGTTGTTGAAACCTGTCCCTTCATGTCTGAAAATCAAATGCAGACATTAACTTCAACATTCTGTTGATTATTCTGTCTCAGTACTATACTACTGTTCTGGGGTTTTTAATTAAATTTTAATTTATTTAGTGTGTAGGTGCCATGGCACAAGTGTGGAGGTCAAAGGGAAACTCGGAAGAGTTGGTTCTCTTCCGCCATGTGGGTCCTCAGGGTTGAACTCAAATTGTCAGACTTTGTGACAAGTCCATTTTCCTGCTCAGCCTTCTTGGAGAGGCTTCTGTATATCTTATGGCCATGTATCTTTTTTTTTTTTTGTCAGTATTATCTCTTTATGTGCTCAAAAATTGCTAATGGTTCCTCACCTGGGCATTGTGGTATATGCCTATAATGCCAGCACTTGGGAGACTGAGGCAAGAGAAGCATCAAGAACTAAAAGCTGGCAGTGATGGTCCATGCCTTAAATCCCAGCACTTGGGGGGCAGAGGCAGGCAGATCTACTAAGTGAGTTTCAGGACAGCCAATGCTACACAGAGAAACCCTATCTTTTTTTGTTTTGTTTTGTTTTTTGTTTTTTTTTTCAAGACAGGGTTTCTCTGTAGCTTTGGGAGCCTTTCCTGAAACTAGCTCTTGTAGACCAGGCTGGCCTCAAACTCGCAGAGACCTGCCTGCCTCTGCCTCCCGAGCTCTGAGATTAAAGGCGTGCACCACCACCACCCAGCTGAGAAACTGTATCTTGAAGAATAACAACAATAACAACAAAAAAAAGAGCTGAAGGCTAGCACTGGATATATAGTAAGTTCCAGCCATCATGGGCTAATGGGCTATAAAGTGATACTTTATCTCAGTCACATCCCCATACCTGTCACCTCCCCCAAAAAGAATTATTGAGGATTTTAAAAACGTTTTGTATACCTGAATTAATATCTATTGGTATTCACCTTATTAGAGATTAAAATATAATTTTCAAAAATAATAAGAAACTCATACTATAACAAAAATAATTGTGTCTGTATTGCCAGAAAAAAAAAATAAGGCTGGAGGTGAAACTCAGTAAAGTGCTTTCCTGTCTTGCACTAGGCCGTAGGTTAGTTCCATAGCACTGTGTAACCCAAGTTGGTGGCATGTACCTGTAATCTCTGTGCTTGGGAGGTGCCAGCCTGGGCTAGAGACTCTGTCTCAAAG
Source organism: Microtus ochrogaster (assembly GCF_000317375.1). Taxonomy (NCBI): domain Eukaryota; kingdom Metazoa; phylum Chordata; class Mammalia; order Rodentia; family Cricetidae; genus Microtus; species Microtus ochrogaster. The sequence continues at coordinate 1,677,393 of NC_022017.1, forward strand.
AAAAAGTTGAACATGGTATCATACATCTTTAATTCTAGCACTCGGGAAGCAAAGGAACGTGGATCTCTGTGAATTCAAGGCTAGCCTGGTTTACATAGGGAATTCCAGGTCAACCAGAATTACATAGAGGAACCCTGTTTCCAAAAATGGAAGGTAAGGCAGAAGATGGTTCGACTGGTCAAGGTGCCTGCCACAGAAGCTTGATGACCTGAGTTTGATTCCTGGGACCCACGTGGTGGAAGATTATCCTTCAACATCCATGTGCATATTGTGATATATGCTTATGCCTCAGACCCATACACAAAAGGAAAAATCTCAGGAGAGAAGCTTCAAAGTGCTTTAATATCTTGCTTCACAGAAACATCTAGTTTCTTATACCCTCTTCTGCATTCAGTCTGGTTAAGATAGGTTGTTTTCCTTTAAGTATATGAATGATATGACCATATATGTATAACAGAAAAAGGAAAGATGACTTTTAGGTAACTGTAGCCTCCATTGATATGGTACCAAAATCAAAAAATGATTTCTTAAATGTCTTTATAGTTTGTGGCCTGAGATCACTTCTGTGAAGTCTAATACTATTACATTGAAGTGTTTTGGTCTTTAAGGAGATCTTTTCAATACTTGTAAATGATTTTTTAACTCCACAAGTGAGCCTGGAGCCACATGGAGAATAGCCGCCTTACAGACTTGAGAATACACCTGTTTTCCAATAGAGAAGTTAGAAGCTTAATGATTCTCAAACGGTGGTCATCAGAATTTCCCAAGGTATTTTTTATTTTATTCTAGTTAACTAACTTTTGTTTAGGTAGTCCCAGGCCATTTTAAGTCCCCATCTGTAGTTGAGGATGAACTTGAACTTTCTGTTCCTCCTAGCTCCAACTCACAGGGCTGTGCCACCATTTCTGGTTTATAGATTTATGGGGATCAAACCCAGGGCTTTTGGTATGCTAGCCAAGCACTTTGCCAGTTGACCATCCCTGTTTCATTTTATTTTTTTAATGAGGTAGGGCCTATTCTAGTTAGGCCTCATTAGTCACATTGAATTCATATACAATTTTAATTTGTATGTTGTTAGTGACTGAATCCAGCACCTTATAAGTGCTAGGAAAGAACTCTATAACTGAGTCACATTTCCCAACAACACTACTCTCCATTCTGTGTGTGTGTGTGTGTGTGTGTGTGTGTGTGTGTGTGTGTGTGTGTGTGTATGTGTGTGTGTGTGTGTGTGTACGTAAGAGAGACAGAATCACTTCAGTTTTATATTATGATTCTGTGTATATCCATAAATATACAACAGTGCATTATGAAGATCAGTGGACAGCTTTGGGGAGTTGGTTCTCTCTAGTATGAGTTCTAGGAATTGAACTTAGGTTCTCAAACTTACTGTGTTTTAGTTTATTTCTGATGTTGTGATAGATACTTTGACTACAAGCAATTTAAGGGATGATAACATAGTTACTCATTGAGGTAAGTCAAGGCAGGAACTTGAAGGCAGGCCTGTTGGCTATTTCAGACAGCATTATCTCCAACCAAGCAACTTACTTCACAGCCAGAGAAGTGTAACAGGAACCATGAAGAACAGTGCTTTCTAACTGGCTTGCAGGCCAGCTTATACTCAGCTAATTTTCTTATATAGTTTTCGGGACTGCTTGCCTAGGAATGATACAGCTCACAATGGGCTATTCAATTAACAGTCAAGATAACCCCCATCCCTGATACCCAAAGGCCATTCTGATCTAGGCAATTCCTCAATTAAGGCTGTCCTTGCAGATTATTCTAGGTTGTATCTAGTTCACAGTTAAAACTAACCAGAATACCTGGCAATGCTTTTGAGCCTTGAGGTCTCACTTTGTAATCAGGCTGGCCTCAGACTTGTAATTCTCCTGCCTCAGGTTCCCTACTGAATGTTGGAATTACCATGTAAATTCTTGGGCCTTGGTGCTAAGAACAATCCAGGAAGCCTAGGAATCTCCATTTCTTGGCAAGGTGCCCAGGTGACTCTGCAATGCTTAAAAACTACTGTGCTGCCTTTACTTTAGTTATTTTTAGATTTATTTCATGAGTGTGAGTATTTTTCCTGTATGTATATATGTGCATCATGTGCCTGTGTAGTGCCCATGGAGTTCAGAAAATGGTGTCAGATCCCAGGGCACTGGAGGCACAGATGTGTGAGCCACCATGAGGGTGCTGGGAACAGAACCTGGGACCTCAGCAAGAGCAACAGATGCTCTTAACTGCTGAGCCATATTCCAGCACCCTTACCCTTACAGAAAAAAAACCAAACATGTAATTTATAAAATTTGGAAATTCAAACAAAAAGAAGTTAATATTTAGATATATTATAAGTGACTTAGTATTTATGTATTAATAATTAACATATAAATTTTGATATTCTCCCTAGTTAGAATATGTTATTTAACCATGTATTCTGGGATTATGGGATAAAGACCAGATAATAAATATGGTAGACTTCTGTTAAATTTACTCAACTCTGCCATTCTAACTCAAAAGTAGACATGGATGATATATTGATGAATAAGCATGGGTATGTTGTAATATAATTTGTGGGAGGGGCTCCTGGGGATCAAATATAGAGTATTTCATCATGTAGGCTGGGCAGTTTTCTCCCACTAGATATGTCCCCACTTCTATAACTTTTTTATAGGCACTAAAATTGAATTTCATATAAATTTTATGTGTCATAAAATAGTCTTTCTGATTTTCAGCCATTTAAAAATGATTCTTGGCTTACAGGCTATACAAAGGTAGGTGGCAGACTGAAAGATTTGGTCCATGAGCTGGAGTTTCCTGATATTTAATATATACTACAGATAGATTTTGAATTTAAAAATAATTACAAGAAACTATTATGCTTAATCTTAAAATGGAACATTATAGTATCTATTTCATTATTTATAATTTTGATTTTTACTGTTTCAGTTACCTCTGTCAACTGAGATTTGACTATATTAAGAAAAATTCCAGAAAGAAACAGTTCATTAATTTTAAATCACATGCTACTATTAATAGTGTGAGGGAATCTATGCTTATCCTACTCCATTTCTGTTTAGGACCCTGGGATATGAATTGCCCCTTTGGTTGTCTGGTCCTCAAACCCATATTGTATGTTGCCTGTTAGTCAGCCTTAAATATTGTATTGTATTTATATTGCCAAAATATAGATTAGGTAAGCCTTATTTTACTTAATAATAGTCTTAAAGTCTAAGAAGTTTGAAAAAGACGCACCAGGACATTATCCACTGAAGCTCCGTTGGTAGAACACTTGTCTAGTGTGTCCTGGTTTCCATCCCCAGCAGCACATAAGGTACTCAGAAGGTAGAAGCAGGAGGATGAGAAGTTCATGATTATCCCTGGCTACATAGCAAGTTTGAGGCTAGCCTGGGGTACTTGAGACATTGTCTCAAAACAAAAACAGGCTGGGTGTGGTGGTACATACCTTTAATTTTTAATCCCCAGCACTCAGAAGGAAGAGTCAGGAAGATGTGAGTTCAAGACCAGACTGATCTACATAGTGAGTTCCAGACTAGCCGAGACAGTAATGAGACCCTGTCTCAAAAAACAACCACTACCACAACCAGACAGGCCCCCACCCCCACCCCATGTGCTAAACAAAATGAAACCCAATAAAAACATGGAAGCAAGGGCTGCCTCTGGTTCTCTGACCATGCTGCAGAACATACAGAAAAAGCAATGTATGCAGCATTTGGTGCTATTATAATTGAGGTCCTCCACTGTGAGTCTTGGAATCTTTCCCTATAAGGGAGAACTGTTGTATTTAATTTCCTTCATACTTCAAAGCCATTTGGTGGTAGTGGGGCATGATTGTTATTCTAGCACTTGAGGCTGAGGCAGGAGTTGCAAGAGTTTAATCTGAGCCTGGGCTTCAGAGTAAGTCCAGACCAGCTTGGCCTACACAGTGATATTCAAAGAAAAAGAAAAGAAAGGAGGTGGAAGGCCGGGCGGTGGTGGCACATACCTTTAATCCCAGCACTTGGGAGGCAGAGGCAGGCGGATCTCTGTGAGTTCGAGGCCAGCCTGATCTACAAGAGCTAGTTCCAGGACAGGCTCCAAAGCTCCAGAGAAACCCTGCCCAAAAAAAAAAAAAAAAAAAAGAAAGGAAGGAAGGAAGGAAGGTAGGAAGGAAGGAAGGAAGTGGAGAAAAAACAAAACAAGAACTTGTCCTCAAGTTCATGTTTCTGGATATTCACTTTGTATACCAAGAATATAAGAGACCCGTTAGGTGCTAATTGTTGAAATACACAATTCAACTTAAGTAGTTGTATAGCATGCTCATTTCATATAACTTTCAGAAGGTACAAAAGATTTCATTGTTCTTGTTTGGAGGATGTGAGAACAAATAAGTAGAATTCAAACTACCCTCAATTTTTGTTCCTTATTCACCAATTTTTATAACTCTGCTTCCCCCTCCTTCCCCCCACCCCAAAGCCTCTTAGGAAAGAATTTCACAAAACCCTGATATAGGAAGGGTATGATGGTGCAAGTCTGTAATGCCAGAGTATGGGAAGCAGAGACAGGACAGATTTCAAGTTTGGGGCTAAATGGGGAGATCCTACCTCAAACAATTGAAAAACAGACACAAGGCTGAGGAGATGGATGTCTTATTTGGTAAAGTGCCAGCGTGTAAGCATGAGGACCTGAGATTGGATCCTCAGAAATTATGTAAAATGCCAGGCAAAGCAGCACATGTCTGTAACCTGAGAGAGTGTGGGGGAACACACCAACAGAGGGAACTGGTAGATCCCTGCTTCTCACTAGCACCAGTCGGGTTTCCAAATGCATGCATGCACACACCCCACATGAAGACATACATACACAACTTCTGTGCACATACATATGAATACAAAACTTTGATATGAAACAATAAAAATGATTTGTTTAAGGTTGTAGTAGTATTTGTAGTTTTACATCATCCTTCTGGGTGATTTACCTACTAGTGAGATCATGTATGGTGAACAATGGTGACACTAAATAGTACAATGGAAAATTAGCCCAGAATTAATAAGCTGAGAGTCCAACTCCTGAATAATCTACTACCTGGTAAAACTTGTGTACTTTGTTTTTTGAGGTTCACATACCCTACATTACAATTTCACAGTTTATATATATTTACCGGAATCTTTTCCTTATGTGACTTTCTAGATACCATGCAGACCAGAGCATCAGTGAGTGTCCTCTTGGAGGATAAATTGTTGAGAGTGGAGCTAGAAAGATGGTTCAGTGGGTAGAGACACTCACCAGTCTGAGTCTGTCCTCAGGACCGACATGGAAGAGAGAGAGAACCTACTCCAAAAAGTTGTCCTCTGACTCCACACATGCATTACAGCATGTGTGTGTGATTTAAAAAGACTGTGGAGACTGCTCAGTATTTGTGTGCTTTGTTTACAAACAGCAAAATTCTTTGTTGTCTGAAATGCATTCTACTGTTGTGATTTCTTCAGAGAACTGTTTGCATATATACTTTTTTGTATTAATGCCATAAAGGAGGGTAGATGCAGAGTTAGAGCCTGTTTTAAAATTTCCAGCTAAACTAAATGGTGTACAATACCTGTTAGGCTTAGTTTTAGCTCCCCTCAGTCTCTTAGAGATGCGTATTAGGGACAGTTTCTAATCATTTCTGATTAGTTATTACTGTAAGTAATATTTTTTTGCCAGGGATTCTGAAAATGGGTAATAAAGGGAAGAGCTGACTGGAACTGATTGGCTGTTTTCTGTAGGAAACTGGCAGTTTTAGACTTTTTTCATGGTTCTTTTTGAACTTATCTTTCCAGTTGATATGGATGCTGTATAGAACTTTATATGACTCTTTACTCTTCAGTGCTCTAGAATAGTTTAAAAGGTAACAGGCTTTTTTTCTTTTTAACTCAAAGACATACTTTTTATTCAGTCATGCAGATCAGCATTCTTTTATTACTAGATTACATTATATGTTTGTAATTTTATTTCACTTATCATTATTATATGTATGTATGATATGTGTTGAGGGGACCCATATGCCCTGGTACACATGTGGAGGTCTGAGAACAACTCTATGAAGTAGTTTTCTCCTTCTACCGTCACATGGTTCCAGGAGTCAAACTCAAGTTTCAGGCTTGTATGGCAAGCACTTTATCTGCTAGCCCATTTTTGATTTATTAAGAGCAATTTCTGATCATTATAGACTTGAGAATACTAATAGTACAAAGAAGAAATTAATCTAGAATACATTTAATGAGTACTGCTTTATTATATCATTTAATAGTTTTCAAAATGTTATTCTTAACATCTTAAATATGGTCTGTTGTAATGTAATATCTTAATTTATATTTATTTTCCTTCTGCACTTAATTCCTATTCTTTGTTGGTCATAAATATTACTATGACAAACATTTTAGTATGTAAAGATCCCAGCACCCATGTTGGATAGGTCATCACTGTCTATCCCTCCACCTACAGGTGGATCTAACACTTCTGGTTTCTGAGAACACCTGTACTAACATGCAAATACACACACACGCAAATAAAACATTATAAAAATTTAATTCTCTAAACCTTGACTTAAAAAAAAGTGTATTAGCATTTGTATTTGAGTATGGAGTCCATGGTCTGCGTATGGTGGTCAGAGGAGTTGGTTCTGTCCTTCTCCCTTGGGTTTTAGGGATTGAGTTCAGATCAAGTGCTTCTTTTGCTGAACCATCTCACTGGCCCTAAACCTTGATTTTTCTTAACTAGTCTACCAGCATTCAGATGAATTTCACTTTTATGCAAATCCTAATTGTATCGTTTACACATTTTGGTTGCTCCAAGTACATGAACCTTTTCCCCTGTAGACCTGGACATCTAAGGAAAACCTTTTGTTTTCTTGTCCTAAGCATCTCACTCACTCTTGGTAATATATTTCAAGTTGTATATTCCTCTCATCATTTATTGTTTAAGCCTATAAAGTTCTTACATTTCATCCTAAAAAATAGATCAGGAAGGAGACAATAAATACACTGTGAGTGTCATGCCTAGATACATGGTCTGCTTGTCAGGCGGTGGAATTACAGATGAGCTGTGAGTTAAGTTCACATCGAGTGGCAGCGTTATCATTGAAGACTCTCTTTTTGTCTCCATCTGTTTAGATGGCAGAAATGTGTTGCCTTTGTTTGTCACATAGAAATAACCAGAAGCACTCTCTGTGTGTCACAGTGGTGTAGCAGATGGAGAACGAAGGGAAAATTAAAAAGGTGTCAGTGGGATTTTTTTATATGGGGAGAGATATTATTCTTATTGTTAAATATTTAAATTTTCTTGAATGCAGAAATGATGGAAAATGACAAGGGACCTGAGAATAAGGGGATGAAAGACTTCTTCCTCCCATTGTGATCTCTGTTTGGTAAAAATGGTAAAACAAAGGCTTACAAATTAGGACAGAAGCAGGAAATCCTATTAGTAACTGCCAGTTTAACACTCAAGACCAAAGAAAAACTTACTTCTGTTAGATTTTAATGCTTTTTCTCCCAGTCTTTTTTTTTTCTTTTTTAGCAAGGCAAAATTTTGTTTTCATATAATTCATAGTAAAGATTCCAAATTATAATCATCGTCATTTTTTGAAGGTTTTAAATTTGTGGCTTGAGGAAAATTGTTCCAGAATTTATGTAATCACTTCCTACTCCCCTTCCTTCTAATAGTCAGTAAAGGAGACAATCTAGCCTCAAGTGCCAGAAGTAAGGACTGCTGTCTCAGTCTTCTGTCCACTTCTACCTTGCTAGGAGTGAAATTATGTACAGCACAGCAGTGCTGATTCCCACAGAGGAATGATTTGCTTTCCAAAGATCATCTGCGTTTTCAGCCATCATGACCACAGTTTCTATATTTATTTGCTTTTATTTACTTATTTTTTGGTACTGTGTTACAGTTACAGAAAGTACTAAAAATAATTTATTTGTTTTTTAAAAATGTATTTAAAACAAGCAAACAAACAAACCAGAAAACCTTGTTGTCCTAGGGCTATGTGAGGAAGAATGAAGCTCTCATTTCCCAGTACCCAATCATCGGCTTGAGCTGGGCTCTCCTAGGAGCAGAATTTATTGAAGCAATTTATCCTGGCTAAATGTGATATAAATCTGTGTATACGTATGTATATACAGAGTCTGTTCCATTCCAGCAGGACTGAACATCAGTTTCCTTCATAGTTAGACCATGTTCCTGTCACACTGAAAGATGACCAAGCAGCCCCTTCTATTTTATGGGGCACCTCACACTTTTAAACACCGATTAGTTGTGGAATTACTGATTAGACAACCAGAAATACTGGTTTCTAACCCAAAAGTAAATCCTGAGAGAATGGGAGAGATAGTACCTCATTGCCTCTGTTAAGCCTGGTTTCCGTTACTACATTCATTCTAGCGTGTTAGCATTTTATTTTAATGCAGGAATTTGAGATTTGGTTACAGCTCTGAAGTTATTTCCAGATGTAGTTCAACGATCGTCCCTCACTCATCTTCCCTTGTTCACATCCTTTTATGTATTGTTCTGTATTGTGGATAATTGTGTGAAAATTGTCCTTAGAACCTTGTTCTATAAGACTGCTTTTATTCTTCCTCCCAGTTTTCTCTTTGACTCTTCCAAAATATTGTTTATCTTTTAGGGATATTTTTGCTGTGATTGCATTTCCTGTCATTATTCATCTCTGCCTGGTTTTTGTTCTTAGTTGGAATATGAGAAATTTCCCTGGCACATTCAGATTGCATTTGTTGTTTGACAAAGAATTTTGATAAACATTTCAAGAGATTAGCTTTAGTCATCTAAAAAAGCAATATAAATTCTGTTAAATTCTTCAGGGAAATAGAGTTGGATGGTAGTGCCTGTAAATGCATTTCTCTGATGCCCTGCAGCAGCACACATCTGTTGGCTGCAGTGGAGCAGCCCAAGAACTCTGGCCGAGAGCTGCACAAACAGCCGGAACATATTCACCCAGTAAACCCCCAAAGAGTCGACATTTGTTTTATTGCTGCTTTTAAAAACCTAGCCATAAATAGAATCAGAGGGGGGAAGGGCACTGATATTTCTTCATTTGCCACAGACAATTGGTGGGGGGAGGAGGAGGCTCCCAGTGGGGAGGGGAAGCTTTTATTTTTTATTTTTTTTATTAATGAAAATAATTTCCCATGTAGTCCAATAGGATGGGTGCTTTGTTTTCTTTGGCAATAATCTGGGATAAATGACCCTTGCCAACAGTCTCGTAGTTTATACACCAGGGAGCCAAATTATAGCCCTGTAAAATGGAGCACCCTCCTATAATCCCTTAATTAATTAAATGACAAATTTTGGTCTTCTCCAGTTCAGAAATATGGCTTCCGCATCGAGCGTTGGGTTAATTTATTGACATAGAGAGCTGCGCTGGCTGTAATTCAGTAGACTGGAGAAATGTGTTACATACTGTAGCAGAAAGAAGGAAAACCCAGCAAGTCTTAAAATTCTGGACTATTTAGGTCTGAATTTTCCTAATTGAAAGTTTCAATTGAGGCACAGTAGATCATATGCCACCTGTCTAATGAGTCTCTCCAAAGTAGCCTGTGTTTACAGCTTTGATAGATGGCATTCTTGGGACACCTGTTTCTAGTCTTGATATTTTTGAAGCTCATTTTTTTTCTCCAGCGTATTTAACATAACTTTTCCCCTTACTTCTTGGCCCCCTCAGCTCTGCTCTGCTTTATGAAATATGGGAGACGACAGACCGTTTGTGTGCAATGCCCCGGGCTGTGGACAGGTACGTTTACAGTATACTTTATTGTGAATGTCTTGTTGTGAATCAAAGTGGCTGTTTTATCACTAAGGCAAAGAGTTTAAAGCTGGTATTTTACGTGATCACTGGAGGTAATCAGATCAGAGGATTTGCAGTGTGTAAATCCAAGTTATGAGGAAGTGTAGGCACTCCACCGTAATGAAATCTGCCTTGCTTTCTTCCATCTTGTTATTGTACTGATGTTTGTTTTCAAACACACAGTGTTAAAGCGTGCACATTACTCCCCCTTCCTTTCTAAAGCTGCCATCTAAACACAAAGCAAGTTTAGAAATATCTTCTTGACCTTCAGGCATATAAAAGTCTGCTTAACATATTTAGTGAGTCAGCTGAGAATATTCCTATTATTGTAAGCCTCCAATTTCCAAGTCTCTGTGGGTCTCTCACATATGAAAAAGCAATGTTTCTTTTGATTGTTTGATTCAGAATTGTTTGATTCAAAAAGCAATTGTCTTTTGATTTGTTTGATTCAGAAAAATCGAGTTAACAGCTTAGGCAGGTACTACACAGTCTGGTACAGACAGACCTAACACAGCACTTGAGATCCATCCAGTAGTGTTCTACAGACATGACATGTGTTGTTCTATATGTCAGCTCCCACATAATTGTTTGCACGTGTGTGCATTATATGTCAGCTGTGTCTCCTATACTTCTTAATGAAGTCATTCTGTTGGAATTGCCTTGTTTTTCACTTTGCATATTAACTTTTACCGAGAGCTTTTTCTTTCTTTCTTTCTTTTTTTTTTTTTTTTTT